>NW_009266282.1:1271174-1304665 GCF_000687185.1 Egretta garzetta | reverse complement strand
CTGCATGGTTCAGGCACTAGACCTTGCTGGGAGCAGCAGGCAACCTATGTGGAGGAAATCCATACCCAGGGGACCCCCTGAACTAAATCTAGACCCTTGTTGGTGTAATCCTGATCTCAGTGAAACTGGTCTAAGGCACGAATAAGTCCACAGGGATAAGGATGCATCCAGACTGATCCATGAAGGGGCCACACATCAGCTACAAGAGCAGAATCACTGACTCATTGCTGCATGGTGCACTGGGTTGGGGTTTGATGAGTTCATGCATGGAGGACAGTGTATAACCTTGACACCACTTCAACTCCCTTGAACCAAATCTGCCCTGAAGTTAATTTGTCTGAAAATAGGCGGTGAACTGTATCTATTTGCCCCCACCACATTAACCAGCAAATTGCTGCAGGCACTGCACATTGTCCAACTTCCACTGAGGCAAGATCCCCTACGAGACACCCCTAGTCTGTGCAATCACCCCAGTCCTTGGCCCTACAGCACATCCCAGAACCACATGATACATCCAGGCAGATGTTCCCAGAAAAAAATACACTGCTGTAAATGGAGTCTCTGCTTCCTTTCCAGCCCATGGACCTGCAGAACTACCTTCACTGTCTTGCCATACAGGAGGAGCTGGGAAAGGGGATGTGCAGGGCAGAAATGAAAGCAGATGTGTAGAGAGCACAGGGGTTTCAACCAAGGGTTGAAACTGGGTTGTGGTCACTCTTATTTAACCTGGGAGAGCAGCATCTGTATACAGAGGCTTTAGTTTGAATGAAGATCAGGATCCAGGACCCCTTAGGATGCTTAAGTTTTGGATTTGGGATGCTGTGGGCATCACAATACATTAGTTATGGACACTACAAGGAATGACGATCTGAGAGCACATCCACCAGCCTTCCCAGTATAGCTATGGACCTGTCTTGATGTACAGATCGATTCCTGCCCATTGGCCCTTCATAACCTCTTCCTTTGCTTTGCTGCCGCTCCACAGCTCTGGAGTAACAGTTTGCTGTTCCCCTCTCCAAAATCCACTTTAACTGTTACCCCTTCTCTGCTGCTCGTGGCCATGATGCCTCAAGACCAGATCTTCCTGCCTCCCTGGCCTTGAGACCCTTTTTGTGCTCCTATGTCCCTTTTCCAAGATGAAAAAAAGGCCAGAAGTTTTCTCTCAAAATGGAATCAAATATCACAAGAGGTTTCTTAAAATATCATCTCTCACTGGAAAAGGGTGAGATTTCTAATTAGAAAAGACATGTCAGGGCCTCATGGTGTTTGAGTCAGGTTGGCCTACAACCAAGGACTTTCACCACGCATCAGCGCAGCTCATAGGAAAAACCTCACGGAGCATCATGGGTGATGTAGTCCAAACTCAGAAGGCTGTCCCAGACAGGATCGCGACAGGAGTTTCCAAAACTACAATTCCATTGAGTCACCCCTGTGGCATCCCTGGGTCAAACTGCCTGGATTCTAGAGAGCTTTCCACTGAAATAATGCAGACTGTGATTTTTTCACTAGGAACTAAACATTTTTCCAGAGAAAAAGCCGTATTTATGAGAAGTCTCGTCTGAGCATTTCAATACTCTTGGTGCTCCTCTTCAGGCTGCCCACCCCTGGGGCATGGCCCTGGGTAGCCTGGGCTGTGTACCCCTGTTTCCAGAGGCTTCTGGATGGAGGGCTGTGTGTTTTCTGTGGTGCAGCTCTGTCTCTGACCTCCCACAGACCCTGTTTTACAAAGCTGAAGATATGAGCACTTTCAGATGCAGCTTTTCCCCATGGCAAGGAGGCTGGGGGATTTCCCTCTGCCCTCCCTAGGAGCTGTGTGGCATCCAGCCCCTTAAAGGCACTACTCATTAACGATGTGCTTGTTATCAGGCAAGGCTAATTGTTGACACCGTTTCTCATTCATAAGCGTGCTGCTTTGCAGAAAACCAGGAAAGCTCTTACCCACAGTGCTAATTCCTTTGATGATAAAGTTCTGGATGTGCCATATCAGCCCTCAACCTGCCTATGCCAGGAAGCCTTTATTTAGCATTGACATTTATCATTGCTAAACATATAAATAATACCATTAGCCACTCTGAGCAGCGATAAAATTAGCAGTGTAAACAGAGAAAGTGAGTGACCTTAGTGGAGAACCATTGTTGATTTTGACCCAACACCTACCAGCACGATTAGTCACAGCAGAACTGCTCAGGGAAAGGGGCCATTGGGGCTTGTTTGGAAATTAGAGACTTGCACTGTTTATTTTATGGAACAGATCTAATTCCTGTTTTTTAAGTCCTGCTGAGTTTCTCTATAAGCACCAGGTCACGGCCCCACCTCCATTCCTCTGGAGCAACAGCTCCCCAGGGGCTCATCAGCTGGGAGCCTGAAGGCTCGTGGAAGCAGCACTCCTGAAAGCTGGACTCTCTTCCAACCCATCGGGAGGGGATACCCTTCCTGCTTCTGCTCGTCTGCCCCAGGTGAGCAGGGGCAGGAAGCACCACACAAACATCACCACGTGAAACCAAGGCACCTCTAGTGGCTTCCTTCTCTTCGTACCCTGGCAATTCCCACACTGATGAGATGTTTGTGGTGCCCCCTCTCCTCCCTTCTGTCCACCCAGCCAGATGCTCACCTGAGTGTCTACCCTGCGCAGCATCCACATTTGCCAATCCTTCTCTCCAAAACTCTCTGTGGACACTTGTCTGAATGACGAGGAGTACAGGGCCACCACAACTCCTGGCTGTGCAGATACCCACAGGAGTGAGGGGTCTCAGGGGACGTGTGCCTGCTGAGAGGTAGGACAGCCTGTAAAGACTGCAGTATGGAGAGCTACTCCAGCTGAAATGACTGCCATGACAGCTGTTGGAGATGGATATTAAAGCAATCAGAATTCAGTGTATGCAAGTTATGTGTTCGCATGCTGCTTGTGCATGTGCTAAGCTGTCAAAGAGCAAAATAAATAGGGACCTCCCAGGGCTTCACCTGGGCTACAGTAAGTGTGTTGCCTTGAAAAGGTTGCCCAAGTGTAGCTGTGAAATTTTAGGATGAAATCATAGAAAATCATGCAATCTTTACATTTCTTAACTAATATTTTGAAACAAGCTGAGAGTTGCTCAGGTGGCTGAGAGTCTCATCTCCTAAAGGGTCTCAGATGAGCTACAGTTCTGTGCACTGGTAATAATTTTGGATACAAGGGCCTGATTGCAGCTTTTCAATCAAGCTTAAAGGGGGCCTATAGGAAAGATGGGGAAAATCTTTTTAGTAGGGACAGCTGTGACAGGACATGGGGTAATGGTTTCAAAGTGAAGCAGGGTAGGTTTAGGCTGGATGTAAGGAAGAAATTCTTTACAATGAGGGTAGTGAAATACTGGCATGGGTTGCCCAGAGAGGTAGTGGAGGCCCCATCCCTGGGAACCTTCAAGACCAGGTTGGACAGGTCTCTGAACAACCTGATCTAGTTAGCGGTGTCCCTGCTCCCTGCAGAGGGGTTGGACTAGATGACCTCTAGGAGTCCCTTCCAACCCAAAACATTCTATGATTCTATGATATAAGAAATCACAGTCTTTTCATCTAGGTCTGTCATTTGAATGTGAAGTCTGACATACTCTTTCGGGTTGGATGGGGCTGGTGTACATGACACCAGTTTTAAAGAAAGAAACACACTATTACATCTTCAGTGCTGCTCTGGTCAAACTGCATCCACTGGCAGCAGAGCTGAGCAGAGTGGTCCCCTAGACAAGCTGAAGCCCATGTAAATGGTCGATTCTCCTAGGACAAGCTATTAATAGACGCAAAGAAACATTCAAGAGGGTGTCTAGTCCAAAATCCCCATTGGGTTGGAAGAGGCATAGCTAGTCAAATGATGGCTGATTTGGGAAGTTCAGAGCTAAAAAAGACTGATGTCTTTCCAGAAAGCTGACGTGGATCTGTTACTTGATTTACTATAAGTTAATCAAGCTGATCATTAGCTTAATTTGATGATCTGATGTAGAATAAGTTGCACTGGAACAAGTCAACCAGGGCTGTGGAGGAGTTCCTACAATTGCCAACTCAAAAATCAATACAAAACAGTCACTGAAACTACGTGCTCTACAAGTACTCACTTGGGGAAACACTCTGGCCTACTCTGTGCAGGTAGACAAGCCAGATGATGTCTCTTCCTGGACTAACCAGCAGTGAACCTCTGAGACCCTTCTCCAACTATCTCTCTGGCTTTAGTTAGTTACCTAGTTCAGTTATTAATCTATATTATATGGGTGCTGGTGAGGTTTGATGGTTCCCTGCCTTGATGTTAGGATTTAGAGATATCCCACAGTCAATAAACTACAGCGCAATCTTGGAAACTTTACCTGTGGTCCTACTATTGTCCTACTACCTTGAAAGAGGAGCATGGTTGGGTTTGGAGGGGAACTGGTTTCTGTGCAGGAATTCTCTTCCCATGAGCAAGGTGGGTACCCAGACCTCAGGAAGAGCAGAGGCAGAGTTTGTCCAGATCCCTGAGAATCACAGAACCTCACTGACTATGAGAAACTAATGAGAAATGAGAAGAAAAATGCCCTGATGCACACCTCAGGGTACCCAGAGAACCTGCTCGGCATGGGGGGAGGGGTTCTTCATCCCACTGCTCTGAAGCCAACCTCCTCCTGTGCTTCCCCTTGGCAGTGCCTTTCCATGGGAGCTGCCCCTCATCCTCATCCTGCTTGTTCCCCTTCCAGGAGAGAGTGGTTATCTGCTCATCTCACTCATGTCTGGGCAGACCCTAGGCAGTCCCATCCTGTGATTCATCCTGGGTTTTGTTAACGTGGTTGTCTTCTTCCTCCTATGACTGACTGCAGACAGGCATTGGGGAAGATTGCAAGCACAAGCTGGCCAGCCCTGCTCACAGCCTGATGTTCAGAGCTGTCTCAGGAAATGTAAGCAAGCTCTGACGCGTGTCTGTGTCACATTCATTTTCCTGTTGTGCTGTTGATTGGTGCGTTTGACCCAAACTAAACAATACCTATGCCATACACTCCACAGAGCTTTCCCACTTGAAACTGCCAGGTGCTGGCAAGCAGAACAGGCAGGAAGGTTGCAGAGCCTGACCAGAGCCGGCAGTTGGGCAGGTCATAGCATGCTAAGGCAGCTTGCAGTGAGCAGCAGTATCCTCACGAGGGAGAGCAAACTGCTTTCTCACCCTTCGGCACTATTTCCCGTTTGCTCCCTGCCTGGGTTCCCATCACAACCACTCAGCTCTGGCCCCAGCTTGCATGTAACCCATTTCTCAAGGGCCTTCCCTGGGTTTGGGTCTCCTTCCAAAGGAGGATCCTTCCATCCCTTGCAAGCTGGGATGAACATTCTCACAATCCCACACTGGCCACAGACTCCCACACTCAGTGCCACCCAGGATTTCCTTTTCTTCTATTCGCTGGCTGCTCTTCACAAACCGCATGGTTCTGCGCGTTACCTCCACATACAAGGACAAGAAACAGGGCTCTGTTCTGAGGCCATCGCATTCTCTGGCAGGCCAGGTTGAGCCACGTTAGCAAGGGGTTTGCAAAGTCTCTTTGTCTTGAAAATGAGCCTGGGGGAGTTGGCTGCTCAAAAAAGGGGAAATTTTGGAGGGGAAGGAGAAGCAGAAAAGGGTGTTCTGGTAGAGATACACCCCCTCCATGGACCCCTTACAGCTGAAGTGAGGGGAAGCGAGGCAGCAGGAAAGATGACACAGGCATCCCTCTCCAAGGTGCAAGGCTGACATGAACAGAGTGCCACTGCGTAACAGCAGGGACTCAGCTGCAGAAGATTTTGGTGGCACTCACAACACAGCAATGGGATGGAGAAGAGGCTCCAGTCACGGAGCGAGGATCAACACCACTGAAGAGGAGCAGCTATGTCCCCTGCTTTCTAGCAACAGCAGTTCAGCTCACTGACCTGACTGCCTTCAACACCTGCCCCCCTGACCTTTGTTGAGCAACACTTCACAGCTCTCACCCCTTGCTGGAGTTCAGCACGCTGCTCCTACCAGCACCCACAGCCCTGCCTGCAGCGGGGTGTCTGTACCGAGGCACTGGTGCCATCAGTCATGGCATGCTGAGCAAGGCACCTGCATCCCGCCCTGGCCTCACCACCCGCAGCGGGGCAGCCATCAGCTCATGCCCGCCTGGAGACGCAGCTCAGCTGTGCATTTGAAAGCCACTGCTGTGCTGATGGGGATCTCACAGAGCTGCCAGTTGCATTCCAGCTCGTTATGTTTTAATTTAGTCAATCCATAGGCTGCCTATTGTAAGGATATCAGCGCTGAGAAGCAAAATCCAAATCCAGAACATTGCAGAAGAACCAAACTGCCAAAATGCAGAGACAGAGAGACAAAGTAAATCTGTCATAAGGCAGTCCTGACAGACCTCCCACCCCGAGAGGAGCCAGTTCCCAATTAGTGCAAAGAACTTGGGCAAAGAGGAGGAACAGATTCAAAAAACAAGTGAAAGGGACCAAAAATGGTCAAGAAAAGGCCAGTGGAAATACTCAGGTCAGCGCTGTGCCACGTAGCACAGGGGGTGTCCCTCTGCATCTTGGAGCTCTCCCCTGGCACAGACCTGCCCCAAACCCATCCCAGTAAAACTCAAGCGACCCTAGGAGACCCTTGGTCTGTCCAAGAGCAGCTCCTGACCCAGCTTGGAATGCAGGACACTGGTCTTAGCCATGATGGCAGCCAGAGATAAGGGGAGCAGAGGGCAATGAGGGGAGGCTGTGTAGGCCATGGGAAGCAGGGATGTCATGGGACCCCATAGGGGCAATGAGCACAGCTCATAGGGGAGACACGTGTGGATGCTGGGAGGGATGGACAGGCAGCTACCCAGAGCACCGAGAGGAGCCAAAGCCCCCTCCCAAGATTGCTGTGCTGCCTCTGTATCCAGACAGAGCTGCGCTTTTTCCCCAAGGGGCTCTGAAGACATGTCCAGCAAAGGACAGGCCATGAACCTGCAGAAACCACTGCCATGGTGCTTGTGTGGGGACAGCAGGGCAGTGGTGTCCCATGAGGCTCCATTCCCTCTGACATGTCTGAGCTGGGGGCACCGGTGCGGGTGGGAACTCAAATGCTCCCCTTGCCCTTCAGCTGCCCGTCAGTGCTGATAGAGAAGGAGGGAGAGCGGGGCAGTGGGGAGGAGGAAGGGAAAGAAAAAACTCTTCTAGTGGTATAAATCATTGAGGCTCTGTGGCTATAACCCTATTCCAGCTGAGCATCTGCCTGTAGAGCTGGAGGCCAGAAGGGTTATTGGGTCTGACCTTCTACATAGCGCAGTGCTCCTCAGCGACTCCCTTCTTGCACCAGGCTTGCACTCAGACAGCATATTAAAAGCTGTTTCCCGTAAGAGGGCTTAGCCCCCGTCCCAATCATATCCAGCACTGCAGCTTGCCGTGATCTTGCTGTGATAAAATAGTTTCCAACTCACTTTGAAGCTGTTGGGCTCCAAGTTCAGTCCATGTTTGCTGGCTGCCTCAGTTGGGATACTTGGGATGCTGTCTGGGGAAGGAACAGGCATACACACACGGCAGCCCATGGTGAGTGGTAAGGGGTGGATTTCAGCTTCCCTGAGAGAATCTGGGACCCCCACATCAGTGCTGAGCCCTGACTCCTGGCTCATTGTTAGATCAGTTAGTGCAAATACTAAACCAGTTCTTTAGTGTCTGGTCACATTGGAGAGGCCAGATTAGAATAAGAGCTGAGGAGAAGATAGGGTCACCAGCTGCCATCAGATAAGCCCACTGAACTTCCCAAACTGGTCAGGCACCAAGGATCAACCCCTCCTGATTGCCCTCTAGTCTGCCTCATCCTTGCTTTCCTCCTGCTGGGCTCCTTGCCCAGCTCCTACCCTCCCACCACCCACCCCATTCCCTGGGTGTCCTTTGGCTTTCTTCAGCTCCCTGCAGTCCTCTCTGTTCTTGACTAACCTAAACAACTCTATGGGCTCCATGAATTTTTTCCCCTTACTGCTCATCCTGGTTTCCAGAGCATTGCATTCTATGCAGATCATAACAGCTATATTTAAGGTTGCCTGACAGTTTCCATGATATGACCCATTGTTCAGTTGCTTACAACACTGCCAAACTTTAACCCTTTGGGTTGAATACTTTGGGATAGCTTCAACAAGAACAAGTTCAGTCCTTTTGAAAAGCAAAATTAGGGAGAAACACTTGGTTTGCTCCAGTTCTTACTGAGGCTTTGTTGGGAAGCCTGTCCTTCAGACATTTGCAGGATTGCTTGGGAAGGGTGCTTTGGCCTCAGGTTTGTGTCTCTGCTCTTGTGCCTCTTTTGACAAATCCACACAACCACATAAGGGCTTGAAAATCACATTTTCTCAAACACCTGTGAAATAGCGCTGTGCCAAGGCTGTCCTCTTGCAGCACATCGAGCCTCACCCCTCTCAGCCCAGACGAACCATGCAAGGGGGAGCATGCTGCAGCTCCAGCCCCTGGCACTCCGCTACTGCCCTGGGTCCTGAGCCCCCGTGTCAGGATGTAACCTTGGCCCTGGCCACTGGGGTGGATAACGGGGACCTTGCTGCTCCAGGGCCGTTGGTACTGAGACACTGCAACACCTGACTCACACATCTCCAAATTCCTCTGCTATCAGCAAGCTCTTCCTGGTGCTCTGGCTCTACTGAGTTTGGGTGCTGGAGGAAAAATAACTCTGTAGTGGCCTTTTGTGCATTGCTATGAGGACAGATCTTCTGGTTTTGGTGTCTTTTTAAAAAATGAAATTGCATTTAATTACTAAAACTTTCCCACTTTTAAATATATTGTACGCTGCAGTGTCTACGTGATTGCACATGTAATGATGTCACCATAACTTTTCTGTATCTAATCACAAGATCTCAGGGAACAAAGCAAGTTTGTGCAATTAATAAAACTGGTTCCTATAGAAAAAAATAAATAAATTATGTCTTTGTATGACTAAAACTATCTCACGAATCATATACTCAGGAGACTGAGCTAAACTGCACAGGCAGGTTCAAATGCCATTTTCTGCATTGCACCTTCACATCATCTCCCTTGATTTTTGTACAAAATCCACAATGATATCTGACAGCACAGAACCCAGCAGGAAACCTAGAAGTCCTGTAGGTCTGCATCAGGACAAGGAGTTCTTCCTTCCCTTCCTGCCTCCAGGTTTTGACCTCTGGCTGTGCCCCAGATGACCCAGCTCCTTCAGCCACCTCTTATGAGGGACTTTTGAAAGCCCATGAAAATTTTCTCAGCGATCCTTCTTTCCCCACTGTTTTGACATGCTCAGAGAACATTAATACAACCTTTGTGCAAATGATGCCAGGCACATGCTGTCCTACCACATTATCCTTGACGGCCAGCACACATGTGGTGCCTTGATCTCTACTGAATTTGTTACTCACAAACCCTGCACAAGCACCAAAGCCCCATCCTGGATGGTGTCCTAAAGTTGTTTCCAATGCCAGTTATGCCCTGTTCGTCTCACCATCATTAAAAGATCAAATCCACACCCCCAGATACTAAAACAAGAACTTGGAACAAGCATGAGCTGTAACTGATGGGTCCTGCACAAACTGCATGCTTATCCCATGTGCTATAGAAACTGTCTGGGTTTTTGGGGGGAGCCTATGGCTAACAGAAACAGTGGGAATTCAAGAGTGATTTGCACGCAATTCCTTAGCCAAAAAACTGACACCACTAATTTTTCCAAATTCCAGTCAAGCTTTTCCTCAGCAATGAATACACCCATGTCAAAGACAGGCGAGAGCAGAGGGAAGGGGTGAAAGCTCCTGCATCCCTCCAACTTGTCCTTTAAGTTAGTGGATGACTTTCCCGCATCACCCACCCACTGCTGAAGATGACCCTTGGTATGACCAACCTCCCCATGGGCCACACGAGAGAGCACCGTGAACTTCTGTCCTCCAGGTCTCTCTTATAATTCCTTCAAGAGCAAAGAACAAGCACTAGCTCTTCCTGTCCTCTTAAAAATAATATTATACAACCCACTTCTAAAGAATGATGGTCTTTCTTATAGTCATTCTGAAACTTGAATATTTTATAACGGATAAAATGATCACAGCAAATTCCAAGGACAGCCAAGGAGCTCAAAATGATCCGATCATGTTTCCAACCATGAGACCTTTGGAAAGAGCCCCAGAAAGAGGGGGAAACACATTAATTTTATGTTTTAATATTCAACAAACAGAGCAGACTCTGCAGAGCGGCAGTGTCCAGTTGAAAGTGTCGAGAAGTTTATTTTTTTTCAAACCTGCAATGGGGCTGAGTTTGGGACTCTGTTTAGCTTTTCAGCCTGTAGTTACATTGTGTAAACAGTTTATTTAACATCATTTTTGGCACTTCTTCAGTAAACCCACCATAATAATCCTACTGGCAGACCAAACAGATCACAGATTAGCAGACAAAGCTGCTGTAAAACACCAAATTACCCATCCCCTGCTTTCCTGTTTTCGTGAGATGTGAAGTCCTGTACTTAGCTGTGTTTACTCCTTGTTTCATGGCTGCAACACTAGGTCATGGAGCTGCTCCTATTAACACAGGGCCTCAGCCTCCGGCAGCATTGCAACATGGAAGCGAGGTGGGGGAAGGATTTTTCAGCCCTTTTAGAAGCTCATAAAACATGCTGGGGTGCTGGCTCTTGCTTAACAAGGAAGGTATGCTGGCTTGATCCAGATTGGAAAAGACTCTAGACTAATGCTAAAGTCACCTATTGCTTACATTTCATTTTAATGTGCTTGAGTTCAATAAAAGTTTATCATCTCAATTAAAATGGTGCCTATTGGAACTGATTTAATCTCGTTAGCACAGAAAACCACATGAAAGGAATCAAGTTCATGGACAAGATTGAGCACAGTTACTTTTGGAGCATAAATTACATAAAAGCCATGGATAATCAGCCAGAGCCACAGTGCCTGTCACCTGCATTACTCACATATTTATGCCAATGCACTTTGCTAGGGAAGGTGCTGGACAGGAGCCATATCGCAGCGGGACTGACAGCCTGCCAAGCACAGGAGTAATCGGCTGCTTAATGTCACAGCATCAACACTCTCCTAAAGAGTCTATGAATTGTGTTACATTTGAACAAACAAATGTCATGTGTAGGGGTGCTGGTCAAATGCTACTGGCAACAGGACAATGCAGCTGTAAATCTTGCCTTCAGGATCACCCTGCCTTCGGCAGAGAAGTACTCTGCCTTTCTCAGGGGAAATGCCAGCTCCACCACCAGCCCAGCTGCCCAGCAAGTGCCCTTGGTGTGGATGATGGGCCAGAAAATCACTGTTATGGTGTGCATGGGTGCAAGGAGGTGCAGTGATAAGATCTCAGCCAGGCCCTCATGTGTGAGCATCATCCCCGGCCTGCTGGGCTCTCCCAGGACACTGCCTGCACCACAGCCTGGAGGTGGCTGCCGTGCCAACTGTGAGCGAGGAGGGTTGGTGGCTTCCCAGGGACTGACCTCAGCAGGGCAGCAGGCATGGCACTAGGGAGGCAGAGGTTTGCTCAGGGAGATGCCCCAGGGCTGCAGCTGCAGCTTGTCCTCCAGGCGATGGGGGGCAATGGGGAAGGGCACTCCCACGACCCTCACTCTGCTTTCACTGGCTCCATCCCCTGATGGGGCATCCTATTTCCATGATAATGGGGGCAGACTGGGGACAAGAACATGGGAGGGTAAAAAAACAGCTGGGAGATATGAGAAACCTGCCTATGCTGCCTCCCAACTGCCCAGCTCTCACAGGCCCCGGACTGGGCATTTTGCTGAGAGCAGCCGCCCCCAGCAGCAGCCTGGCCTTGCAGACTGCTGCTTTGCAGAACGGATTCACCACGCTGCTGACTGCTGCTGCCTGCAGAGCTGCAGTTTGCTGACAGGGCTCTCCGAGGAACAGGAAATCTCTTGGTGTCTGGCCAATGTCAACACCACACACCTCTGTCTCCCAGTTCCCCCAGTGCATAGGCAGAAGGAAGCGCCGGGGAGTTCACTCATCTCCAGCATCTTGCTCTGTCAACAGCATCTGCTCTTTCCTGACAAAGTATCTGCAGCTTTGTCATTCCCCCTGGACTCCTCACTGCTGCCAGCTGCCCAAATGCCACGATGGGCAAAAAGTTACCTTTTCCTTCTGCCAATGGTCAGATAATTTTTGTCTCAGTTTACTGGGAACAGCCCCAGCTATTGACCTTTCTGGCTGAGACCCTGAGTCTCTCTCTGCACTTGCTTCTGACTGACTCCAGCACCTGGGAGTAAGGCACACCTATTGCCCAAAGCTCTTTGTGGCACAAGCCCTGTATGTGCCACGGGTTCATCTCCCCACAGCCTGCCTACACAGCCAGGTTTGCTGCAAGAACTAAATGCCAGGCAGGTGGGAACAGCAGTGGGCAGAGGGGCAGGACCAGGGCAGATGAACGTTTCTGCTATGGAGCTTGCTCTTAATGTTGATTCACTCCTCTGAGCAAAGTCCTTCCTAAATAACCCTTTCACAAACACGTGCCCAAAAGACAATCATGACCTATATACATCCTTAACACCTGAGTGAATGCACACCCCTCCACAGCCCCAAATCCCCCTCCCCTACGCACATGCATAGGATATGCCCACACCTACGCAGACGCCCAGATCCTGGCTTGTTCACTCCCTGCCAGCAGCACTCACTGGAGGCCCAGAGACAAACATGCACAGAAACAGAAATACAGAGCTGCCACATTTAACCAAATTGGTTTTTCTTCAACAGCCTGGAAAAGAAGTGCTAATGGCACACCAGGATAAAATACAGGTGTGGGATCGGGGAGGATCCTACAGGCTCAGCAGGAGCACAGTGATGTCCCCACACTCCAGACCTGCTGAGGCTGTAACCCAGCAGGGCACTGCTCGCCACATGATCTGGGGGCATGCTGAATCTTACTGAGCTCCCCAAGGTGTTCTGGGTATGCCAGGGAAACTCCTTTGGGTACCTGTGTCTTCCTCGGGCCCTACAGAACAAGCGCAGCTGGGATCTGCAATGGGATCTACCTTGCTGCAGCCCTGCAGCAGTGCACCGCAATCATCCTCATCCTCACTGCAGCCAGCGCTGCTGCCTTACTGCCTCAAAGGGCAGGAGGAGGCTCTGTCAGCTCTCCATGCAGCAAACTGATGTGCACACAGGGACCTCAAACTCCGTGTCAGCTTGGAAGCATGGAGGTGACCCAGAAAGGATGCAAGATCTGAAATCATGCATGCAGTCAATATATATATATGCACATAAATATATGTATATATGCATATACGTACTATGTAAACGCGCACACTAAAGGAGGTTTGTTCAGCCAGGAGGCCCCAGAGCTCACCAATTACCCCTTGTTATAACACCATCTCATTCTGGGCATAGCACAAGGCACCAAGCCCCAAGGCCACCTTTCAGCTGGGAGGAAAAGGGTTTTCCTCAGGTGAGCACACAGCTCGGAGCCTGAGGGGCACAGGCAGCCCATCACGTCAGCATGGAGGGAAGTGAGACTGGGGAGACTACATCCTTTAGGTGTGATAACACGCAAAATTGCTGTTTAGGCAACACCCAGAAAGAGATGGAGAAATGGGAGACAACTGGGATGAAAGGGTATGATTTGTGAGGAAAGATTTGAAGAAGGATTTACAGCCTGCAGGTCATGGTAAGGACCTTGGTCTTCGCTACATGCTCATATTTTGGAAAAACTCTTGGCTCAGCCAAGCTGAGTTTTCAGGAGTGTGTGGTGCACACTGCAGCCATGGAGAGCAGGGAGATTTCCTTAAATATTGCCTGGAAAGAGGCAGAAAGATTGGATTTCTGAACCCCAGAAGGAATCTGGGAGGGAATAGAACATGCCAGCACATCTGCACTAACCTCTGCAAGAGAAGGAGATATTCCACTTGCTGGACAAGGGTAGCACAAGAACTACTGCCTTTATATTGATCACAAATGCACTTGTGGTGGACATTAGAGGTTTCTAATCACCACTGGTTCCAGCCAACCTACGGAAACAGTAAGAGCAAACCCAAGGGCAGCCCGAGGCCCCAGCTCCCCACACTCAACATGTCATCACAGCAGACTGGACACAACCCATGCTCCCGCTGCCTGCAGACCCCCTTGCCTCAATGGCATGCAATGCTGTGCCCTCTGAGCAGGATCCCTGGCCATCCTGCCTGTCCATTTGAGCATGCACAAGCATGCACAACGAATCAAGGCCTTCCCTCTGGTTTTGCTGTTGTTTTGCTTTCCAGCTCTGGAACTCACTGCACATGCAGCCAGTGGGGCTCAGGCCGCCTGCTCTGTGGCTGCAGATGGGCACTCACACAGAGGAGGTGGGATGAATCCCATCCCACTGGCCACTATGGCCAAGTGCACTAATGGCCCTGCCAACTGGCCAGGAAGATGACTATTTAGTGTGCAAGCATCCTCCCCAGTCACCATGTCGGGGCCATATACTGAAGGTCTTGATGTATGAAAACTTTGCACCCTGGTGAGACTCACTCATGTCAGATGTCGACCAGCCACTGGACTGCAGCAGTGTGACACTGTTTGGCCAATACACCTCACAGCCGTAGAGCTCATGATGTACCCAGAGAAGCATTGTGGCACAGAGCCCACAGGTGTCCCACGGATGCCATCACAGCACAAGTGCCCATGAGGAGACCTATGGCACCATCTCAATGGGTGGTTCAGGTGCATGGTTACAAAGGCTTTGATGTGCAATGGTTGCAAATAACAGGAATATTGGTGCTTGCTCAGGAGCTTTCAGCTGAAGATATCAAAGCTTCTCACAAGGGCCAGGTGGGCAGAGGAGACCACTCTGTTACTTAATGACAGAAACCGGCTGCAATTAATTTATACGCATGCATCACTTCTGATATGTGCAAAACATTTCAGGTCATTTGGACATAAGGAGATCATAGTGACCCCTTGTCCTCAGAAACATTTACATAAAGAAGCCCTTTCTCATCAGCATTCCACAGTCAAAGGGGCCTGAAGCAGGATTTACCCATTATTAAAAATCTCTGAGTATAGGAAAGTTCACAGAGGGTTTGAGCAAGATTTTCCCCCTTTCAAGTGACTGCCTGTGTACACCACTTCAGAGGGAATGAACAGGCATGAAATTCAATTATACAGGCACCCACTTAAACACTTGAACCAGAACTGCTTCCCTTAATCTTTATGTTGAGGACAGGGTAAGGCTGCGAAGCCACTCTCGGCATGACAGCACTTTATTTCATCTGCAGTCCTGGTAAGATACACAATTCACTTAACTGAAGAGCAGGGATTTTGAGCTGTGTGCTCCTAACTCCTTTTGTAAGCAACACAGACTAGCAACGCTTCCCATCACTGTCAGAGCCCCCCTTAGAAAGCCAACCAGTAATAGCAAGTAGTCATGGGCTAGCTGAGACCAGGAGCCTTTGCAAGGCTCCAATGCATCTTGTGATCCTGCAGACACAGGAGCAACAGGGTGGTCTGGAGAAAAGGCAAAGCTCAAAGCAGCCCATCTTCCTATGGGTGGGCACAAGGTGAGCAGCGCATCCATGAGGCCTTGTGCAACAGGCCTGTATCCAGAGGAAACTTTTGCTTCCACCCTGTCCCACAAACAGGCACCTTGGAGATACAGCAAACCACCCTTCACCCGATTTAAGACTTGTTGCTATCTTCTGGACTAAGATTTCATTTGTACAGCAAAAAGCAGAGCTGTGTCAGCCCAGACTTATCAGAGGCACCAGAGGCCTACTGCCAAAGATCTGTGATGCTGTGGCATTCAGAGAAGTGACTTAGTCTTTCTGGCAGGCCCAGCAAACCTTGGGTGGACTGACATGCTGAATATTTAAATGGTATTTCTCAGTTTCTGCAAGGATGCAAGTGTAAATCACCCTGCTGTGATAAACTGGAAATTAGGAAACCCTTAAAGATGGCATACCTGTAAGAAGCTGCTCAGAAGGGGTTTCCTGACATGATTTAACAGGTCACAGCACTTATGGCAGTGAAGAACCCTCAAAATGATGCGTTATGCTTTAGGCTGCTCTAAGCAGCAAAGCACAGAGCTCTAAATTGATTAAAATAATAGTCTTTTCCTTTCACATCTGCCTCAGATTGCAAATCATTGGGGCAGGTCCCAAGGTCTGTGCCTCCTGAAGGGGACCCCAGCCATGGCATCATTTCCCTGCCATGGCCAGGCTCCCCTTGGGCTTTCCCTGTGCCGGGGCAGAGGATGCCCCACAGTCTCTGTTGACTGGATCATATCCCGATCTCATTGGAGCCTATGAGGTCGAACTCCACATCAGGCAGTGGCTTTAAACCAGAGTAAAACAGGTATAAGATTAGAGATTAATCCACCTTGTTACATTGTTTACAAACCAGAGGAGTCTTATTTTGGAATACTTTTGCCCTCTGTGAATCCCCCAAGGCCTCTTTGATGCTGAGTTTCATCCATTTTTTTTTTTCCCCCTCTGGCATCATCGGGGAGCTTCAAAAAAAGTAATTCAGCCCTGCCTCCTTGAGTGCATCAATAAAGCAGACATGCTGCAGCCCTCCCAACTGTGGTTGGCCATGACCACCCAACGTATCGTGTGGGAGATCCCAGGACCACAGTGTCTTAGTGAAGTCATCTGGCTGTCTTTCAGTGTCCTGATGGAGATTCAGAAAATATTGCAGCTCTCTTAAGCTGTGATCTTGTGAGCAGGCTGTAGTCAAAGCCCTCAGAGGAGGCAGTAAAATTGAGGATGGGAGATGAATGCTGAAGTGGAGAAAGGCTCTCAAGAGGAGAGCATTTCTCCAGTGTTGCTGTGCTGAGGTGTTCCTTAGAATCATAGAATGGTTTGGGTTTGAAGAGACTATAATGATCACCTAGTTCCAACTCCCCTGCCACGGGCAGAGACACCTTGCATGAGACCAGGTTTCTCAGTGCCCTGTCCAACCTGGCCTTGAACACTTCCAGAGATGGGGCATCCACAGCTTCTCTGGGCAACCTGTGCAGTGCCTCACCACCCTCAGAGTAAATAATTTCTTCCTAATATCTAATCTAAATCTACCCTCTTTCAATTTAAAACTGTTACCCCTTGTCCTTTCACTACACTCCCTGACAAAGGGTCCCTCCCCATCTTTCCTGTAGGCCTCCTTTAAATTCTGGAAGGCCGCTGTAAGGTCTCCCTGGAGCCTTCTCTTCTCTAGGCTAAATGACTCCAAGTCTCTCATCCTGTCCTCACAAGGGAGGTGCTCCAGCCCTCGGATCATCTTCGTGGCCCTCCTCTGGACCCACTCGAGCAGGTCCATGTCTTTCTTATGCTGGGGGCCCCAGAGCTGAACACACAGTGTCCCAGGGGCAGGTCTCACGAGAACAAAGCAGAGGGGGACAATCACCTCCTTTGACCTGTCAGCCACACTTCTGATGCAGCTCAGCATGTGATTGGCTTTCTGGGCTGCTAGCACACATTGCCGGCTCATATTCAGTTCTGCATGCACCAGTACCCCTAAGTCCCCACCAATACCCCAAAGTCCTCCACAGGGCTGCTCTCAATCCACTCATCGCCCAGCCTGTATCCATGTTTAGGATTGCCCCAACCCAGGTGCAGGACCTTGCACTTGGCCTTGTGGAACTTCATGAGGTCCACATGGGCCTGTCAAGGTCCCTTTGGATGGCATCCCTTCCCTCGAGAGTATCAACCACACCACTGAGCTCGGTGTCATCCACAAACTTGGTGAGGGTGCACTCAATCCCAGGCTTCTTCGTTAAGTCTGCCTGAGCCTGTGCACCACGAGCAGCTTAGCTGACTGACCAGCAGCCTGTCCCTGGGATCAGGTTTGCTTTCTATTTAGCAGTGCTGTAACGATTATTTACTCTTTCAAAAGACGGAAAACACCCATATTTGCTGGGGTGCTGACTGAGGATGGCCAGCCCTATGGCCATGCAGGCTAGTTGAGACCCACACATTTGGCTAAGCCCATGAGAAGATCAAGATACTGTCAGATCTGGTTTCTGCAGCAGAGAATTACAGAAAAAAAAAAAAGTTTCCTGCACAGAACTGGCTGTTCCTGGGAGCAGACAGTACAACTGACCTTACATCGAGCCCAACAGCCCCTCGGTGAAGGTCCAGCATGTGTAAAAGAAATATCTCCTAGGCAGATTTTTTTAAGATGTTTTCCCAACCAGAAAGCATAAAGTATTTGGAGACAGGGTTGCAGAGGCAGAAGAATTTGGTCACTCTGGCTTTCTGAACATGGCTTTAAAACTTCAGAATTTTTTAGAAAGGGCAATAAATGTGTTTCCTCTGTTTGCATTAAACACTGTGCAGATTCCTGTCATGAGGAATGAAAACAGGAGTTGGGTCAGCAAATGATAATGAGCCTCCATGTGTCTTTCAGGGGGTCAATGCCAGATCACAGAGCCCGGGCCCGCGCCAAGAATCTGAGGGAGGTTTCCTGGAGCAGCCTAGAAACACGAACAACCTCAATATGCTGGTCTCAGCAACCCCAATGAGTCCTGAACCAGGGAGCTGCTGCTCATTTGCGGACGCTTGCAGCTCTGATGGGCACTCGAGGTGGTCATGGTCACACAGCACTGATCCCCAGGGCTGGGCAGATATTTTTGTCCCTTACCAGAGAGTGGTATTTTTGCCAAAGCAGAAATTTTAATGAAAAAAACCAAACCAAACACCTCATCTTTCTCCCCTTGAACTTTTAGGAGGATTTTCATGGAAGAAAACCAGGACAACCCTTCAGAAGTAAATATTTCTCAGTTATTAAAAGCAAATAAATAAACAACCCACGTCGTATTCCCGTGAAAACATGAACACTTTATTAAAAAGATGAAAATGCTATGTTTTTGTGAAAGAAAAAAATAATTTCCCCATAGTCTCGGAGGCTTTTGGCCTTGACTGGATGTGCCTCCATGCTACATGTCCTCCGGACATGTGCAGGGCTCTGGGGTGGCCAGCAGCAACCAACCTGGGCACAGGTTTCATGGAGGCCATTACCCTGTTTGCACAAGCAGTGCATCACCTGCCTGGTGTGCCACGGGCACATGGTGTCCTGGGTCTCTAATTCCTGCCCACTGCACCCTGAGCACTGCCCATGCTTCAGAAGGAGAAGCACCCTCTCAGGGCACATGTCCCCCAGCCATGAGATGGCACCTCACTCTGAATCAGGCACTGTTTGTCCCCCACTGTGAGAAGGGCAGACAAGTGGCTATGGCTTTAGCAGCAGAGCCTGGTCATTTCTGGGAGACTGGAGGTGCTGTTCTTGTGCCCAAGGTTTTTGGGATCCAGAATGCAGTGTCCCTATCCAACATAATGGATGTTGGGATGCAGCTAGGAACCATTTTGGTGGGAGACCTAAACCCTGCTCCCAGGGGAAAGGATGACTATTTCCTTCGCTGGGAGGAGGTGTCCCAGGAAGAAGTCTCTCCATCCTTCTCTCCTCCAGCTGAGGATCCCACTGCCCCGGCACAGGGCCTGGCTGTGGAGGGGGATGGGGCAGACTGGTGGCACTGGGGACACAAAAGCCTGTTGCAGAGCTGTGAGCTTCAGGGCTGCTAAGCAAGGCGGACCCGGCAATCTTCATACCTTGCAAAAGCATTGCTGTTCCCAACAGTGAAGCAAGGTGGCAACATGTGCAGAAGTAATTTTGCCAGCCTCCTCTCACATGGACTATTCAACACCTAAACTGTCCAAGACACTTCCAACATGTGCTGAGCCACTTGGGAGACCTGGGAACACTGACCTCTTCCACCACCCTTTGCTTACCCCTGGAGAGGAACACAAGATCATTGCTTGTCCTGCAGAGAAATTCCAGCCAGGCTTGTTGCTCATTTTGATGTTTAACATTCCCTTAGATTATCCAGCACTGCCTGAGAAAAATGTGCTTGGAAGCAGTGGAGTATTGTGTCTGGGGGGAGCAGTGGCTGCCCCCAGGGAGCTCTCCTCCTGCAGACCTCTCCTGCCAAGTCTCAGTTCTGACTATAGCTTTCTTGCCAGCTCCCAAAGCCCTGGAGGCCCCATCTCTGCGGGAGGCTGAGATGGGCATGTCCCCAACCTCCTGGTCCTCACAGCACTTTGGACAAGGGGACCATCACGCTCCCAGAGCCCTGCTGCTGGGGCATGGAAAGGCTGGCTCTGTCACTTTGACCTGTCATCTTGGGGATTTGGAGGGCGTGATTTGGGAGTTGGCTGCATTTTGGCTGCAAATTTTTGTCATCTTAAAGCTGCGATTCAGGAGCCAGATAGCCATCGATGCTTGCCAAAGCTCTGGGCTCTGCTCCAGCCTGCAGGCACTGGCCCAGGTTGAGGAGGACATAGAAGTCAGCCTCTCCTGGTGCAACCAAGGGCCCGATCCTGCTGATACAATCAAATATGGTACTTGTGGAGGTGGATTCATCTGTGGTAAGGAGCAGATTCAGTCAGCAATAGCCCCCCCACACCAGTAGCAGCAGGCCCACACTGCTGCTCTGGACCTCCACCACCACATGCACCACTCCAGCAATACCCAGCCCTGGCCTTGGCTCCTGCAATGTGTCTTGAAATTAGGCATGATACGGACACTTCTCTCTTCCCCCTCCTTGCTACCTGAGCCATGATGTGCTCAGCGTGTCTCCCCCTACTCGTGGAGGAAGATGGAAATGCTACTGTGCTGATTTCTTATTTCCACCCTGGAATTCAGAAGTATTACAAAAACCCATGGAAAACACAAGCTCTGTGATTAACACAGACAGGTAATGTCGATCAATTCTCTGCTGTAAACCCTTCATGGCTTAGAGTTTGCCAAACCCCAGATTTGACTGCCAGGACGTCTGCTTCCACTTGAAGATTTCGCAAGCACTCAGCTTAAACAGGTCAGCGATTCCTCAGAACAGGCTTTGGAAAAAATATATTGCTTTATCCACAATGAAAAGTTCCTCAAAGCCGCCATTCAGAAGTTCGAACAGCTTCATTTTGGAGCAAGAGCTCACTACCAGTTATCCTCAGGAAAATTCAGCTACATTTGATCAAATTATATGTCTCCAAAAGTCTGAGTTTACACATCACATCCCATGGAAAAATAACATCTGTTCATGTAATCCCACATTATATCAGAATACAAGCAAATGAAATTGCCCAGGCAATCAGAACAGTTTGGGAATTTATTCACAAAATGTGAGTAAAATATTTTGGCATTAGAAAATGCAGATCTGTCAACATTTAAACCTGCAAGAACATCCTGACTTTTTTTATTTTGCTTATTAAAAAATGAGAAAGGTATAAATTTGAAGATGTTGCAAGAACTCCCATATATACATCTGTGCAAAACCTTTCCAGGTTTTCCTCTCACAATGACACATTATTTAAAGTTTCAGATTGGAAAACCCAAAACTCATGTGAAACATTTCAAATTTTCTGAAATATAAAATTTTTTTCTGTTCTGGCCTGAGCATGTTTTTTAAAGTGCCCAGTTGTTATAAAAAAAAAAAAAAAAAAAAAGATATATTGACTCTTTATTTGGAATACCACACAATTTTTTTTAAATGTCAGAAGGGAGCACTTGCTGGAGAGTCACCTTGATCTCTCATCACTTATCCAGCAGACCTGGATGGTGCTTTTCAGCGCTCAGGTCTCTGATGAAAGCATTGCCCATGGGTGAGTGTCATGGCACCCATACCCCATCCTTCATCCCGCAGCCTCTGCTCACCCGCCAGTCGCCGTTCCCGCACATGGTCTTGTTTTAATAAGGTCATCAGCACAAGACATGTGCACAAGTGCTGTGCATGTTCCTGCCTTGCTCCTAACCAAAGTGACGAGATCCTCTAGGAATGTCCTGCTCCTGCTGCTTTGCACATGATCAATAGTAACAGTGCAGGTACCCCAAAATTTGCACCACTGCTCACCACAGGGCAGTGGCTGCACCCGGCAGGCCTGAGTTGTAGTGGAATTGCCCTCCCAGCTGCAGCCGTGAGACAGGGATGGCCAGAGCCTGGATAGTGATTGCTCAGAGAAACAGGAACAGCCGAGAGGGCAAGAGGGAAACCTGACCGAAGGGCCAAGGGCAAATAGGAGTGCTGAGAACAGGGATTGGGAGCACACATAAATTGGGACCACACACTCCCAGGAGATGTGGCTCTGTCTCGCTCACAGATTTACTGTTCTTTGGGACATTGGTAAGACGTGTCTCAACCCCCGTTATATCCCCTGCCCTTACAGATGGATCCTTACTGTGGCAGGGGGGGCTGTGCCAAGTCCCCCTCTGCTGGAAGAACTGCAGATGCTGGGTGAGTGTACACCAGCAAGGGCAGGACAGAGCCAGGGGTGTGCACCCAAGAGAATGGGTGTTTCAGGATGGCACAGTGTGAACTCTGGGAAGGTTTGTCTGTGTGCACTCTGCAGACTGGTTTGGCATGGGGGAGGCAGATGGTTTTTGGGGTCCAGCAGCCCTCATGAGAAGCCCCCCTTGGTCACCGCCAGTCTAAACAGTGCAGATCCCTGTTGTGGTGGGGTCGGGGGGGGTCTCCCAGTGGAACCTTCAGCCACAGGCAGCCTGGAGCCTGTTCTTGGGTTGCACCCACCATTGCTCAGATCTCTCTGCTGCTGTCAGAGGAGACAAGGGGAGAGCTCACAGGCTAGAGGAGCTGGCTGCCTTCCTCCACTCCATGCCAACCATAATGCCAGTTCGGGAATTTCCAAAAAACCCCATATCTCCCCAGCAAACCCAGAGGCCATGACTATCCCCTGACTTGCTCACAGCATGTCACTGTTGCCCCATGGGCACCCCAAGGTACAAAGACAAGGGGAACACTTGGCATTTCTCCTATTTCCGATCCCCAATGACACAGTGCTCTCTTCTACCCTCTCCTCCTCTCTGGGTGGCTCGGGGTGGGTCACCAGCTCAAGACAAGACACGGTCATCACCATGCCCCTGCCTGCCCAGCCACCGGGCCTGAGGACCATACTTGTGGAGGGCAGGGGCATGCGAGGAAGGGGAGCATGGGGTGGCCTTAGGGCTGGGCGCCAGGAGCTGCGTGCTCCACATGTGCAGGAGCAACAGCCAGGGACCTGCCCCGTGCTCAGCACCTGGCTGGACATGCACAGCACTCTACAGGATGGGCCTAGATTCCCACAAATGTCCAAGAGAGTCACATGCCCCCATACCCACTCATGTTAACCTCAACCAACCTCTCCAGGCAGCCTGTGCCAACCTGGAAACCTCTTTACACAACCAGCCCCAAGGAAAGCAATGGCTGCAAGGACACCATGGTTCACCTGTCTTCCCAAGGGTGGTGGAAGATGAGACACTGCCACCCTCTGCCGCCACCTGTATGCACAGCTGTGGGGCAGACACCCTGCAGCAAATGCCACTGACAGCCCAGGGTAGGCAGCCAGGACTGCTCCCTAGAGAAGCAGGATGACTGGCTGCAAAAAGCTGGGGTTTTTTACCCCAGCCATGTTTTGCAGGTCTCCATCCAGGCAGAAGGCAGGGTGTGTATCATCTGGCATGCATGACCTAGAGCAGAGCATGACTTGAGGAGAGTTTCATCATTTGGTTTCCATCGAGCTTTCAGTTCTGCTTAAGCCAGCTTTTACATTAAACAACATGAGGTGATAACTGCCGGCAGCTGTTTGTACTTGCCATAATTCCCCAGTGTGCTGTTTGCCTCTTTTCTTGCATCCCTGCTGGTGTTGCTTCTCTCCCAAAGCTCTTCTGAGCTCTCTCTCCCCCTTATCAGTCAGCAGAGATGTTTTATCCACCCTCTTCAGCTGATCACACCAGCTCCCTGCTACGCTTTTGAGGACATACCTTCCTGCTCCATCCCATGTAGCCCATCACCCCTGTGATCGCTCCACTCAAGTGGCCCCAAAGCTGCTTCGTTAGCTTCTCTGGATCTTTCCATCAGCCTCTGCTACACAACATGCCTGTGCTGGCAAGAGCAATCAACTTTTAAATTCATCTTCTGCACCACATCCACCATAGCAAGTTCCCAACCAAACCTCTGATGCAAACAGTGATAGCCACAGCACATCTGTGGATCGCAATGGCTCCATCCATACTACTGAAGCAAAAAAAAAGCCAGGGCCTATTCCCCAGCCCAATGACCAAATGTCAGGGCCTAAAATCTCTAGGAATGATGACTAAACTCTCTTCATCCCAGAAGAGGCTGGCTGCCTTCAGACTGGGAAGGTGGCTGGGCTGAGCCAGGCACCGCAGCGGGTACAGGCGGGGGAACGGTTGGTGAGCTCCAGCCAAACCCTGCCCAGGGGTACTCCCTGCTCAAGGCCATGTCCTGCTCCCTTTGCTCACCTGGACACAGCCAGAAGGTCTCAGACACACCGCTATGAATGTACAGAAACTGTATAGTGAAAAAAAAAATCTCCACGTACTGTTATTGCCTTTCATCCCACCCACAGGAAGTGCTTATCTCACTCCCCAGGGGCTGGGGAAACAGCAGCAGCAAAATATGTCCAATACTGGGAGGGGACGGGGACATGGTCCCCCCAGGTCCCTATGGGCAAGCTGGCCTCCTTCTCATCTGAAGTCCCCACAACACCAGCTCCTATTTCGGGGACTGCAGAGAAAATCCCCTCCTCAGCCACTTTGCTGCACCAGCCTGGGATACTCCCCAGGAATGACAGCAGCAGCTCAGCACAGCTCCAAGCCTGAACCTTCAGGAAACAGCCCTATCCACAAGCTTAGCGGAAAACCCTGGCTGCCTTATTCCCATCCTGATCCAAATTCTCACAGCGTGGGTGGGTGGAAAGCTCCCTGAATTGCTTCCCCACTTGCTGAAATGGGCTGAAATTCAGAGCTGATCACATTTTCCCCTGCGCCTGTCAAAGCCCAAACGGGAAGCCCAGTAACCAACATATAAAGCTACTAGTGATAGCAGCACACTTGTTCCAGACAAAAGATCAGGAGACATATGTCATAAAAAGGCAGAGATGTCTTCCAGATGTTTTTGTGCGTTGGGTCTGCACAGATGTTTTCGATGTCTGCCCATAAATGTAAGAAATGTAAAACATTTGTGTCCCAAAGATGTAGAGATTAAATTATGCAAGAGATGTGATAAATCTCTGGGTAATGCGAGAAGACCATGAACTATTCACATTCATTGTTTTTAGTAAAATCGGCCCCATTTTCCAGAATGTGGCTGTGAAGAAGACTTTTATTGTTATTAAATGTGACTAAACATTACGTAGGATGTTGAAAAGCAGCACACATGGAACTATATGAAACCGTGTGTTTGCAAACAGCTTTGCAAGGCCTTCAGCATGGAGCAGCCAGCAGAGCCGGGAGGTGAATGCTGGTGCATCTCGGGGGGTTCAGGTGGGACATGGGGCTGATGGTGGCTGAGCTGGGGCATTGCCTGCCGGGGCAGGACAGGGGAAGGAGCCTCTCCTGCCCCCATGACCACCCATGCTCTCTTCCATCCAGGTGCAGGCTGGAGCAGGTGCCCACGGGCCAGGAGGATGCACACGGGGACAATTCCCAGCCAGGCAGCAGGGTGGGAAAAGGCGTGTGAGTGTATTTGCAGGCAGGATTTGGAGTGCATGAAGAGGCAGCACGCCCCAGCAAGGCAGAGCTTGAAATAACCTACAGCGCACAGCACTGCCAGGGCAGAAACTAGTACCAAGATGCAGTTGTTGGTACTTTCTTGTGATACTACATGCCAGGCTAGTACTTTACGCTAAACACGCACCTGAACCTTGTGCTTCCTGAAAGAAGTTCAAGTGCTGAGGCATTTCCAAACCAAGCTCAGTCCTGAGTGGATTTTGCATGCAGCCCTTCAGCACAGCAAGTCCCAGGGGAGGGTGGAGCCAGGGGCTGCAATGTACTGCTCAAAAATCCTGCAGCACCCCTCTGCCCCCAAACAGACACAGATCCCTCAACACCGCCCGCCTGGTCCACGCTCCAGCCAGGCTTCACTGCACACCCGCCACGATGCTGCCAGGAACAAGTGACACAACCCCCAGGAGTGAGGCCTCGTGCCCCGCAGGCTGTCATGCTTGTGCATCCCAGCTCTCCCCCTGTTACATCAGAGAGAAGTATGAGTTTTGTGTCTATCTTTGTCAGGCATGCTGAGGAGAAACTGTGCCCAGATTTCACAGCTTCCATGATATGCCTTTCGCCCGGGGAATTTATTGCTGTGCTCCCTGCATGGCAGCCACAGGGGAAAGAAAGGTCCCTATTTTGGGGTTTGAAATTCAGCCTAGCTGTGTCTCATCCTGCCCTGCACTGACCCCACTGTCTGTGCTGGGCAGAGGGAGCTCTGTGCCCACCTCCTGCATGCCCTGGGCTGGGCTGTGCAGGCACCACTGCTGCCCGGGTGGCAGCAGGTAAGCAGGCAGCCCTCGCTGTACCCTGTCCTGTGCCCCGTCACACCTCAGATGTCCCACAGCAAGGTGTCGCAGGCTGGCAGCGTACTGTCACACCAGAGAGCACCAGCTGCTGCCTCACCAAATAGGGATCTTGGCTCTGCTTTGCACCGCTCATCCGCTCCATGTGGAAAGTGCCCAGGGTCCCCAAGACATCACTGGTAGCAGGTAGGAGTAAGAAGCGCTTAGAGCAGATTCCCAAGTCGGACTGACAATTCCCTCCATCTGCAGCAGGTCTTTTGTCTCATGAATTGAGCTCAGCTACTTGATTAACATCCGCACCCCTTTTAATTTCACTGGTGCAGAGAGGAGCAGAACAAGTGCTCCTAAACCCTCACACCATCCCTGGGCTTGCTGGGAAGTGTCGGAGGCTCCAACTCTTCTGTCGCTAGAAAGACCTGTGTTTCCCTGTGCCAGTGTACTAAATCCTTGCTTGCGTCAAGGAGACATGGCATTTTCTTGGGAATCCTCTCTGCTAAGAATATCCTCTATTTACATATTCACCAATATGGGGGCAGATGGGAAGCAGGGCAGTGAACTGAATGTACTTGGAAGATGTCTGTGTTTGTTACTATAGAGCTGTGCGGCTGGCTCTGTCTCCCTTTGCAATGACCACGTGTGGGTACAGCATTAATGACAGCCCTCAGGGGCTGGTTTTGCCCTGACACCCACCACCTGACTGTGCTCACTGCTCAGGGAGCCCCTCCAGTGCCCCCAGCTGGTGTTCATGCTGGCAAGAGGGCGCAGACAAGGTGTGCGTTGGCACAAGCAGGTTGCACGTGTTCGTGTGTATTCCCGGGTGCGTGTGAGGGTCTCCGTGGTTTCCCTGGTCTCTTGTAACCATCAATACACGCACCTGAGTGCCCAGCACTTGTGCCCAGCATTTGTAGGAGCACTGCTGCACAGCACCAGGAGGGGGCATTCGCCACAGCAGAAGGCAAAGGATGATGACACTGGGGAGCGGGTGTCATCTCAGGTACCTTGTCCTCCTTGATGGCCTTGGCAATATTAGGTTTACAGTTGGACTTGATGATCTTAAAGGTCTTTTCCAACCTAAATGATTCTATGATCCTATGATTCCTCTCTGCAAAGCCTGGGCTCTGAGCCAGTCAGTGGCAGCGCAGGCCTCCTGATGGCAAGGGGGTGGTAGGTCCAGGTATGCTTATGCAGAGAGTGATTCATCTCACCTGAAGGCTATGGCAGGTAAAATGGTTCAGTCTGGGGATTAACTCCTCTTTCTACATCAGCCTCGGAGGGAAGCTCCTGAGACCAGCTCCTAACTTCTGCTTATGAGCTCTCCAGCAAGTTACTGGTTCTGTGTTTTGGCCTCATGCATCTGTTGCTAGGGTGAGAGGATGGCTCCTGTACACCTCATGGAGAACAGGCTGGTAATTAAAGCCCTGAGTAGATCCTGTTTGCCCAGAACAAAAGGTCACGCAAAACCTTGGCAAGATGAGGTTTTCCAGCTCCTCTGTAGAGGATTGGGGCATGGGCACATCTGCCCCTGGTCAAATGAATCATGCACTGGAGAGGCTCATTTCTGTCTGATGGGGATGGCTATCTTTGGGATGTTTAAAGACCAAAGCTGAAGGATGAGATAGAAGTTAATCCCCCTCAGGCTGAGAGTCAGGAAGGCAAGTACAACTCTGAATAGAGCGGCTATCCTGGGTCAGCCCTATGTCCCCCTGTGCCAGTATGCCCTCTCCAGTGGCGGCCAGTTAGGTGTGCTGAAGGAGGACATAAGGCAGCAAGGATCTCTGCTGTGTTACTTCTCTGTGCAATACCCAGTCTTTGGATCTGGTGAGTGGGAGGTTATTGCTGGACCCTCATATTTAAGAGTCTCAATGATTTTGTCTTCCTGAATGTAATCGCTTTTTGAGGCCAGTTATAATTTTGGCCTCACACTCTCCTATGGTAATGAGTTTCATGGTGAATTATGAGTTGCGTGAAAAAGTACTTGCTTCTGTTTGGTTTAAATCTGCTGACAATCTCGTGGAGTGCTCCCTAGCTCCTGAACAGATAGAAACGGTGACTGATCATCCCCTAACCACCTTCACTGCTCTGGACTGCTGTGTACCACCCCTATCACCCCACTCAGAGGTCTCCTCTTGAAGTGAAAAAGACCTTGTCTATTTAATGGTTCATAGGTACACCACTGAATGCCTGTGTCATGGTGGTTGCCCTTTTCTGGTTTTCTGAACTCCCCTGAGAAGGGAGGAGGAGGAGCCAGAAGTGCATACACCAGCCAGCTTGGGGCATGGGGACATTGGGGATTTACCACGGCAGAACTGCTTTTTCCGTTTTGTTCCCAGTTCCTCCCCTAATCATTCCCGACATCTGATTCCCTTTCTTGCCCCCTACTGAGCTGATGTTTTCCGTG
The DNA here is from genome assembly GCF_000687185.1 of Egretta garzetta. Classification (NCBI taxonomy): domain Eukaryota; kingdom Metazoa; phylum Chordata; class Aves; order Pelecaniformes; family Ardeidae; genus Egretta; species Egretta garzetta. Next base: position 1,275,992 of record NW_009266282.1, on the reverse strand, counting down.
ACCTAGCCCAAGAACCCCAGATTTCTTTCCCCAGCAGTAATTGCTAATTCAGGGCCCAGTGTTCAGTTAGCAGGGAGTCCAACCACTACATTTTTTTCATTCTGTTCCAGTTTGGGCTCGGATGTGACTGAAGGTATTCTAGTTCAAGTCTAGGCTAATAGCAGCTCGTCAGCTGTTTGCATGAAAAGTGGCCTGGGGTCACACGAAGTGGTCACAGCCAAGGATGGGCATGAGCCCCTACCACTTGCTCCCCTCTCCTTGGCACCTCTCTGATCCCAGCACAGCTTTTCTGTTGTCCCTGGTCTGCACGCTGCTGAGGAGTTGCTGTGCTCTGCTCTGCTGGTGCCAGCACTGCGACAGTGGGATGAGGAGAAGGGCTGAGGGTGCAGTGGATGCGCAGTGAGATGCAACAGAGCATCTTGGTGGGGAGTGGGGGGGTGATGGGCACCCACAAGATTTGCTGGCAACAGCATTCAAGTCCCCCACTATGGGAAAAAGGGAATCACACAGTACCTGGCCGTCCCATGCTGGCCGAGCAATAGCATGAGAGGTCACCAAGGCAGGAAGCTCCTGTGATAGGTTGAGCCAATGGTGGCCACAGCCTGCGCTGCCGCGGTGGCATTAAGGTGAGGAGATGTGCGTGGCAGGGGCAGAGTGGGAGCTCGCACTCCCTGGGGATGTGCATGCCCATGCTGAACGGGACCTCGCTGTGAGATGCTGGGTTTTGGGCCAAACATCTTTCCAGATGTGTCATCAGGTTCACACTCAAGAATACTTCCAGGTTTGATATTTCAGTTTGAGAAAGAATAATTGCCGACTCCTGCTGTTTGCTTGGTTACGGGGTTGGGTTTTTTGTAAAGGATGGGCACAGCGTAGGACGCTTCCTTCCCCCCTCATTGAGCATCAGTTCAGCTCTGGCACTGCAGCATTGACTTCCTTCCGTCTTTTCCGACACAGATCTGAGTCAGGGCCACTTTCTGATGAGCTTCCTACTATTTATGGTTTGAGAAATGTTTTATTATTGGCTTTTATGCTTTTAGCAAGTTTTTCCTAAAAATATTTTTGGCCTGTCATTATTATGGGTATTACATCTAAAAGACATACTTTATACTCCATTCTATCTTCCTTCTTTGGAAATTATTTCAATTTTGATGAATATCTCTTTCTTCTTATAACTTCTTTCACTACTAAAGCATGACAATTCTTTTTTCTGGACATTTTAGCACATTCTAGATTGGTTGTATATATTTATTCCGAGCTTCTAATACTTTGTCTTTAAACAGCTTTTATGCCTTCTGTAAATATTTTTTTCCATTCAGCATTTCTTTTGAATTCCTTTTTAACTACTTTTGTATTTTTATCTCATTCCCATTCTTAAAATTAAACTTTGGAGAGATGAACTTTGTTTCTTTCCCTTTTCTTTCCTCTTTCAGTCCTAGAAGGATTTGACTTTTGGGGAGAAATTCTCTTTGGTCATGGGCCCAGCAAGGTCCAACAGATGGTGACTGCAGAAACTGCACAGAGAGAATCTGTGGTCCAGTGGATCGAGCACCATCGGGGATGGAGCCTTAACCTCCCTGAAAAATTCTCTGACAAGAACTCAAAGAACATGTGGGAGAGGAAACTGCTCTGTCTCAGAAAGTCTCTGCCTTGTGTGCTAAGCAAGGAGTGCTCCAGATCTTTGCACACCTGCATCTGTGTAGCTGTGCATCGGGCTAAGCAAATAATAAAATGCCTAACCCCATCACCAGCATCCAGGGAAATGCCGCACACAGGTACTGGGGGAGCCTCGGCTGGCAGGCACCTGCCCCGGGACCTGGCTTCTAAAGCTGCGAGGTGATGTCCAGCCAGGCAGGCTGCCAGATGACAGAGCCATACCTAAGAGTTTCAGAGTCCGAAGCCTGGTTTCCAGAGTCTCAGGAAAGCTGAGAGGTGCCCAGCACGCAGCCAGCCGGAGGTCCAGCCCAAGCAAAGCCCATTGGGGACCATGGCCAGGCAACCTGGGAAGAGCACGTGTGTCGCCACGGGGTCCCCAGGGATCACTGGCAGCCCGAGAGACAGCCTCTCAGCTCATTCCCAAGGTCTGATATGGCAAACCTTAGAATAGATACCACAGAGGATCCCAGAGAGACAGGACAGGCTTATCCACCCCCTCAGTCTTCTCTGCTCAGTTCGGCTCTGAGAAATGTTGGGCTGCCGAATCACAGAGCTGGCTCCGTGGGAATAAGGAGCAGCAGCCTGGCAAGGGGCAAGCCAGGCGTAGGACAGTTATTATTTATCACTTGCAATGATTGTACGTAAGCCCAGCCACTGCCAGGTCCTGGTCTAGCTGCCTACCCGTGCCCATGCCTGGTGAGGATGAGGCTGGGCATGGCTGGAGAGGCAGCTGCTTTTGCTGAATAACATAAAAAGCAATTAAAAGTTCATGAACTTTTCTCCATCCCTAAGGACAGCTGTAGTGACATGGTTTGTGTCTACACACCTAAACTCTCTTTTCCACAAAACATGGGGCCTTTCTGTCCTGCCTGTTGGGAATTGCCTCTCGCATGTGCCCCCCAGACTGCCCAGGAAAGCCCTGACTGCTAGTGCCAGATTCACATTGGGGGACACAGATGGACAGATGGTGAAGGGTTGCAGCTCAGCACCTGGGCCGTTATCGGCCCAGCCAACAGCCAACGCCCATGCAGTCCTAGCAGAGACAGGGAGCTCTGCTCCTCCAGCCCAGCCAGGACTTGCACACATCAGGACCCACGCAGCAAGGTGAGGCTCAGGTGTATGCTGAGCCAGAGGAGGTAGATTGCCTCTCCCCATGAAGTGCAGAGGCTGGCTAAAGCCAGGATGTCCTGCTCTTATCATTGCTAGAACAGCGATATTGCCAAGCTGGCAGCTCCAACAAGCTTTAACCAGAAGAAGAGAAGACTTCAGAGCTTTCCAGCTCTGATTTATGGACACAAGTTTTTGGAAGAGGGCTAGATCTAGTCCCCTTGGACCACAGACTGGGAAGCCTCAGCTGCAGGTGCTTAATCTCCCTGGCATGTCCCATCTGCATTTCCCACTCAGGTATCGTTAGTGCAGGAGACTCCCCTCAGCGGTGCCATGTACCTTCTCCTGCCTGGCACCGAGGCCGGGCTGTGCTCTCCTGACAGGCCTGGTGCTGTTCTGCTGCTCAGCACCGGGAAGGGTCTGTGCCCACCAGGGCAGGGGAGACTGCAGCCTCCTCTGTCCTCTCGCTGCCGCTACAGCCTCGGGCGCGGGGTCACAGCTACTGTCAGGAGAGCAAAGAACTCAGCTGGCCAGCTGTGCCATTGGGCATGGAGAGTGCGCCCTGAAAGTGTTTCCATTTTCTTGGAATGGCAGAACTTTCACCCTTTTTTTTCTAATTGCATATTTGTGCTTGGGGTTTGTTTGTAGCTTTTTCTCATGACTCTCAAGGGTCTTAGGGGTTTACTGCTGGAGAACAGGGTGCCATGGAAGTTTCAAAACACATCTGGTTAAAAACTATTCCACCCTTGTCAATGATAATAACAATGATGATAATAATAATGGTAGCTAGCAATGAAAGACTAGCAATCGTATCTCACTATGAAATACTAGCAGCACATCTCATCCTGTTTTCTGCTCTGATGCATACTTGCAATTCATTCTTGTATGCAGAAGGCAAAGAGCACTGTTTATGGTTTTGCTGTAGTATCCAAGTATTTTATATGCTTATTTTTTATAACAAAATTACTTTGTCCATAAATCAGGCAAAACTCAGAGGCAGCCCTGACCCTCAGCTTTTTGCTGTAGATCAGATGCTCATAAACTGTGTGCCCAGATTTGATGTCCAGAGTTGCATTAGGAATAAAATATTTGGGAAACACAATTTGCATCACAGCTCTTTAAGTAAGTATTTGGCTTCCTGGAAATGATGACTCATGGTTTGGATGTGCAGAAATGTACCAATAACATAACCTTTCGATCCTCTAATGCCAGACAGATCTGTATAAACCCAGGTTTCGCGCTGCCCGGATGAATGGTACAGTAGGCCGTATATATAGTATCACTTGAGACTCCGTCTTTTTGCAATGTGTGGGAAAGACAAAAAAAGGGGCAGAACATGACACTGAGGTCAGTTGGCTCCCAGAGCCACGCTCTATCAGTTCATCGCTGATCAGCTTCTTCCTCTGCCACCCGGATGATTTAATAAGCAACGGTTTCTGGAACGAGTCCTGTGTCCGGGCACATTTTATAGGATCTTTCCAGTGCAGCGACATGCATAAGGTATAAAGAGCTTTATGAAGAAACATGCCCAGTGTGGGTCTAGTCCCTGTGGCAGGGTGGGGTGGCTGCACTGTTATTGCTCAGAAAATTTATATAAAATTGTCATCAGAGAAGTCTCGTTTGTTCCCTAGCACAGGCAGTTAGTGAGCAGAAGGCTACTTTTGCAAACAGCCACCCTGGCAAGTGGATATTCACCAGCCAGAAAAAGTTTTTGCAGAACTCTGCCAGCCATTAGACATGTGCGAGGCCACTGTGCTCGAACCCACCCCAAGTGCTTGGTGGCCTTCAGCTTGGTTTTGTGGGGATGCATGTAGAAGTGGACCCTGATTAGAATCTGGACACAAAATGCAGACTAAACTAGAATAAACTCAATTCCTCTGCAGGACAAGTGAGCTATGTTTTCAGCCACAGCAATCTTTTTCCTACAGGAAAATGCACCTCTACAAAACCAATGTCACAGTTTTCCAAGAGAATTTTTTTTCTTTCCCAGCAATTCTGTTTGGCATTAACCCTGCTTCTGCTCCAGCCACTGCACGGCATCCTCGCCATTCCCAG
>NW_009266282.1:1264632-1271147 GCF_000687185.1 Egretta garzetta | reverse complement strand
TCCCCACCTCTATCTCCCGTGATGGGCTCGAGCTGCCAGGCAGATTGGATGAGCCTCGTGGGAGCCACATGGCTGCTGAGCACACGGGAACCATCTGGCCAGTGAGCCCCAAGTGAAAGATGGGCCAGGCACTGGGTGCTGAGCTCCAAGGGGCAGAGCTGTGCTGGGGCAGATGCTGTGTAAGGGACAGCCCAGGTTAAAGCAAGTATTTCGTCACTTCTGGGATGGCTGAGTATTTTGCTCTTTGAGAAATGATTCAGTTTTCTCAGACTGAGTCAGGACCATGAATACCACAGGGCAACAGCTTGGTGCTGCTCGGGGAAGCCTGTGGATAATCCTGGCGATCTCAGTGTCACCTCACCCCACCAGACCCACACATCAGCCTGCACCTGAATTCACCACACACCTCTGCCATTTGGGGCAGGGCCCAGCAGAGCTGTTCTGCTGAAGGGGCATCCAGAAGGAACCACACCTGGAGTCCTCACGAAAAATGCTGCTGTTGCCATGGAATCAGAGCTCTGTCACTTGTGAGCAAAGCACTATATGTTGGTCTGTGCATGGTGCACAGTCTGTGCAAACTTTAAAGGACTACTAGCAAAAGCACGGGAAAAACAACCTCTTGAGATTTCCTATGCTCTTGTACATTTTGTGTTTGGCTCTCTCTAGACCATTGCAACCCCCAAGTGACATCCAGCATGAGCATCTGCGCCAGGCTTTGTCACCTTAAACAACCCCAGCCTGACATAGCTTAACAGCTAAAACATTGAGTATAGACCAGCCCAATAGAAAGACACTGTAAGAAGCAAAACACAACTAGAAATCATTTTCTGGGACTTGTCCAGTTGCCAAATGTGGAAAGGCTTTGCACCTCATCTGCACCAAGCCTCAGGGGCAAAACAGTGGCATCTGCCTTGAAGTAGGTGGCATTGAGGCCAGGGGTGCTTGGTGCACAAGGAACATGTCTGCAGTTCTCCCGCACAGAGTTGTACACCCTGCCTCGTCCCAGTGGGCCATTGTGCCCCTTCTCCTTGCAGACGCAGAGCTTTTGCCACCCACTTGGCCCTGCCAGCCTGCGGAAGGCAAAGAGGATGCTGCCGTTGATGGCCTTGCCTTGCGGCCTCCCTCAGCTGCAACGCACAGGCAGGGCTGCAGCTGGCAGGCGGCGTGTGCTGCAGATGGATTGCACAGCTGTGGGGATCTGGCAAGCTGATGCCTGCCTCCACGCTTGTTAGCAGGGCGAGCCGAGCGGGGATCTCCCTTCCTCCAACAGGCCCTGGAACAGCCGCTGGCCCTAGCACGCTGCGTGCCGTAGGCAACCAGGCATGGGTCCTTTGCTCTGCGCAGGAAGCCAAGGAAGCACAGACCTGCCCGCACATCGCACTGGAATCTCACCCCTTCTCTGCCCAGTGCAGCAGCCAGTCCCCTCCTCTACCTCCCTTAGGCAGGAGGGGAGATGAACGCGGCCATCCAGGGGTGTGGGGTGCAGGCAGGGTGTTCATTGGGAAAACTGAGCCCATCTGACATCCCTGACAACCCCAGAGCACTTGCTGGCAGCCATGGACATGAGCCCCAGGTCCTGATGGCCGCGGCTTGCCGTGCTGCAGTATTTCTGAGCAGGGCAACCCCAGCACAGCAGTGGCAAGGGCTTCTCCAGGCTCCCTCCGTGCCTGCCAGCAGACTCCACTGAGCAGGGCCAGGGTCTGTTCGCTTGGGGCTTTGAGTCTTCCTTTGCTTGGCACAGCCTGTCCCCCTCCAGCAGGCAGGGAGCCAGAGTGCCATCACCTCCAGCAGGCAGTTTTACTGGCTGACACTATAAATGTACTGTGCTCTCATGGATTTGATGCTGTTTTTATGAACTTGAAGCTCAGCGCGGCTGTTTAGTTTGAGATGAGCAAGGAATGTATTAATAGTTGGGTAAAGCACACTCCAAGCTTCTAATCTGACCGAGCTGTTTGCTTTAGGGAAAAAACACTTCACTTTTTCCATTCATTACTATTCTTTGTTAGTGGCTCAAGTACCCGCCCACAGCACACCGGAGACTGCTTTAACCCCTCTCCCACTGCACCCCAGCCACCCACGTTGTCACAGGGAGAGAAGAGAGCATTTGGCAGAGAGCATCACCAAGCCTTTCTCCCCCTGGACCATGCAGAAACCCATGGGCATGAATCCTACCCCGTGCTTGCAGAGGGAGCAGCGACAGGGTGCTGAGCTCAACCAGACACATGGAGTGAAGATGCTGCACTGCAAGTGGCTGGGTGCTGGCGCTGCACCCGCAGCCCCCCAGCAGTCGGGGTCTCACCCGTAGCCCCCCCAGGGAGGACCCTTCACCCTAGCAGTGCTGGGAGGGGGTCACTGCTTTGGCAGCTGTGTCCACCCCACTGGTGGCCAGACGCAGACAGAGCTTGAGTGCCACAGCCTGGCAGCTGCCCTGCTCTCCCATTGATGAAGAGAAAGTGGAGCATGTTCACCAAACGGCCTCTTCTTAATTAGAAAGGACACGCCGTGTTCTGGGGGCTTGTCCTGCTCCTGCCTGTCCAGTCTGCCTGGAGTGCAGTGATTGATTTACGTTCAGATGAGGACCTCAGCGGTGTCCTGCTAAGTCTCTTATCCAGCATGAAATTTCCATAAGCAAGGCTCTATTTTTAACTCTGCAAGGCCTAGCAGAGGGGTTGTCTTGTGGGGACAGTGGAGGTGAGGAAGTCACTGCACGGCCTCCAGCTGGTGGGCAGGTTGACCCCCATGAGCTTTGAGCTTGTCGGGGGGACTGGTACCAGCAGACCATCCTGGGCGCTGCCGTGCTGCCCCAAGTGCTAGTACAGTGGGAAAGCAATGGCGAGATGGCATGTGAGGTCCAGCTCGGCAGCCTCCTGTTAATGTGGAGGGGTCAGCTCAGGAGCAGGCACTGGGAGAGACTGTTCTGGCAGAGGAATGAAGGGGGGTGAAACTGGGAGAAGCACAGCATAAATCCCTTGCCTGGCAGCCTCAGCACAGCCTGGGGCAGGGACCAGTGTGCCATCCCTTGGGCACAGCAGCATGCAGACACAGGCAGTCCCTCTCAGGGGTGGTGAAGCATCTCTCCAGGAAAAGAGTGCAGGGAGGAATGGGAGCCCCAGAGACTGAGGAGAGAGCTGGCACCAGCATGCTGGTAACGTGGAGGAGAGCTTGAAGGCACAACCCGCTGCACCGGCAGACACGATTGCACTCACACACACTCCAGTAGCTATGCCTGCTCCCAGACACATGTGAGTGAGTGGGCTCTGACCCAGCCAGGTCTCCAAATCTGTGGGCAGGAGGGCAGTGCTGCCAACATCAGGCCCTAGAGCCACGTGCTTCAATGTGCCACTGAGGACAGTTGACCTGGCAGACACTAGAAGACCCTTTGCTTTTTCATGGTGGGGGAGCTGTGGGGGCAGGCAGTGGGGTGCTCTCCTCTTGGCCACCATGGAGGGCAGATCCCATGGCAGGAGCTTTGCATCCAGCCCAAAGCTAGCAGGGCAGGACCGTGACAGGTCTCACCCCCATGCCACAGGGTGCCCGTTCCTTGTGGGTGAGGACAACGGGCACTTCCAGCATGTGGGATATGATGGTTTGAAGACATCACTGATGACCCAGTGGCTGCCAGCAGCCCACTGAGTGGGGTACAGAGGTGCCTTCCCATTACAGAGCCCACACTGAGCCTGGCTTCAGCCGTGAGGACACAGCTCTGCCGCCAGCAGAGGGCAGGGGGAAGGTCTCTGCATCCACCAGCTCACCCCCAGCAAGGGTCGCAGGCAGCCCATGCCTCTCCTCCTGGCACCCAGGGCCAGAGCTCAGCCACCATGAGCACCCAGCATCACAGCTCCACCAGTGTTTCCCAGCTCCGTTTTTTTATTATGATGTTTTGAAAGAGAAGTGCAAAGGTTAGTGGAGCTGGACAGGGTGCTGTAAATCACGGCAGAGGGACAGCATGCTGTGGAGGCTCTTCCAAAGGAGAGCGGCCCACACACCAGCTGGGGAAGCGGAGCAGCCATCCCCGCTGCGGCAGCCCCCATGGGAGAGCCACGTGTCCCTCACGGACCAAGCAGACCCAGGGCAGCACTGCCTGGCAGGAGGAAGGTGATGATGTGAGACGTGCAAGAGCCCCTGCAGTGGCCACTGGTGCGGGGGGCTGCCAGGGCTGGGGTGGGAGCTGAGCTGCGGACAGAGGTCACAGCATCTCCCTGGGTAATAAAACCCCTCCAAATTCCTCCCTGGCACAGAAGGGCCAAAATCCCACCAGGACGGGGGCGGAGGGACAGCAGAGACCCTCTCACTGGGATGGCACAAGTAGTAGTGGAGCCCCTCGGCCCCTGCCCCTGGGTGACCCTGGGGCTCATCAGGGACCAACACCCCATGCAGCTCATCTCCCCCAGACCCAAAGCCTCTCTCCTTCTCTATTTACTGAAATCCTCAAACCACCAGTTGATCAACAGATATATCCCTCCACAGCAAACTTTTATTTTCCATGCATGCTAGATTTTCACACAGCCACAACCCCACAATTAGCCTCTGCAGCATGTTCCCAAGCACTCTGTCCCATCCAATTTTAAATTACTCCAGCAATAGAGTGCTTGCCCTGTCCCCTGGGAAACCACTCTGCTCCCATAGATCTTGCTGCCTGGAAGACAGGATTTTGCTGATATCCAGCCCACATTTTCCTCCAGTTAAATTCACTGTGGGGCTCTCAGCTGTACTGCCACAGGCAGATACATCGCCTCTACTTCCATGGTGCTTTGAGCATTTGCCTGTTTGCAGTGACCTTTCTGGTCAGCTGTTTTTTCTACTTTTAGCTCTTCTGCCCTTTAGGCTTGTCAGCCTCTCATCATTTTGTTTAGCTTTGCACAAGAGATGCGATCTCAGCAGGACTGTGCAGAGGATTCCTGCAAACGCTTTCCAAACTCATGTTAGGGTCTCCCTTCCCCAGCTTTCGGCTGCAAACTGCTGTTTGGGAAGCGCTAGTCCCACCTTCTGAGTGGGATTTGAATGATGATGCTCTCAGTCTATAAAGGACGAGGTTTTCTCCCCTCAGTTACACAGATGGGCATCTTCCTGTCCCCGCTTCCAGGCTGAGTGTTTATAGTTTTCCTTGCAAAATAAACCTTGCTTTATTGTTGATACGGAGATAAAAGTACGTGTTAATACTGGGTTTAGCACAACAGGCATTCGTAAGAGCGGCTGGTTTAGTCATGGTGTGCAGGTCAATTCAAAGCTTCCCCTACGCTAAATTAGGGTGGGGATTAACAACCTCTGTCCTGAGAAATCAGAGTAGCAGTAAATCAGACTGCAAGGCGGTAAGCACAAGAACACTGCATTTCCACCTATCAGAAACATCAACACTGAGAATCTTCTTCTGACTCTCATTAAATCAATGTGCAAAGTCTCGACGTTCACCAGGTCAAAACTTAAAAAAGTAACTTTTGTATTGTCTGATTACTATATATAATATATAAAATATAATGCCTTATATACAATAACATCTAGAGGCATATTATAAGATTAAAAATAAAACATACAAATAAACCAAATTTACTTCATGGAACTGCACTTTTGCATGGCAGTGCTTCTAACATTTTAGTTGTGCATATAAAGCATGAAAACTTCAGTGATTCATTTAGGCATTTTTCTAACAATAACGAGCATGGAAACAAAGCCATTTCTCTGTGCTCTCCACAGCAGCATCCAAGGGAAAACACTCAACCCCAAACTCCCACACAAGGAGCCCCATGAGGAGCCCTGAGACCAGGGACCCCAGCAGCTGAGCAGTCCTCCCTGGCCATGTGGTCCCAATGCAAGAACTCTTTCTTGTCCAATTTTTCTAGAAATTTTCTGGGGGAAAAAAGTAAACCTTGAAGCAGGGAGAAATATAGCGACACAGAAAATCTCAGCCCCAGTTCCTTATATGTTTAATTGGAAAATTTATTTTTTCTTTTTTTTTGTCAGTTTGTTCCCCACCACCACCACCACTTTCCTTGCAAACACACAGCCAGGCCTTGGGAAAGGTGAGGAAGCCAAGCACTCCCCCACCATCACACCGTGGCTGGGCCCTGATGTGCTGAGGACTTTATGGGTACCAAGGACGTCTCAGGTGCTGAGGGCATTGCCGGGGCCAGAGTAGGTTCAAGGCAGGAATGGGGGAGTGGGCAAGGTGTCAGCATCTCCCGAGCGATAGATATTGACCCAATAAGTGGCTCACCAGCACCCTGCCCATTGGGAGGCAGAGAGCCTGGCTCTCACAGCATTTCTACTGGCACATTTCACCTCTAATTTGTGAAAAAATCTGGCATCCCACCCTTGCAGGGCTGCCAAGGGGCACTCTAGATAATCTCTTTAAATAGAATGACATGAAGTCTCCACTCCACTGATGTCATGGGCAAAACTCCTGCTGGATTTAGTGAGACCCCAGCCCACCCATGGTCATCCCAGTGTGAAGGGGACAAGCCCACCTACCCATTGTCGGCTGGCCTGGGGCAGTGTGCCCGCCGGTGTGGGGTGGGGAC
>NW_009266282.1:1214064-1263680 GCF_000687185.1 Egretta garzetta | reverse complement strand
AGACCAAACGGCATGCGGAAGCGCGACTGGTTTACACATGTCATGGTGTGCAGGTCAATTCAAAGCTTCCCCTACGCTAAATTAGGGTGGGGATTAACAACCTCTGTCCTGAGAAATCAGAGTAGCAGTAAATCAGACTGCAAGGCGGTAAGCACAAGAACACTGCATTTCCACCTATCAGAAACATCAACACTGAGAATCTTCTTCTGACTCTCATTAAATCAATGTGCAAAGTCTCGACGTTCACCAGGTCAAAACTTAAAAAAGTAACTTTTGTATTGTCTGATTACTATATATAATATATAAAATATAATGCCTTATATACAATAACATCTAGAGGCATATTATAAGATTAAAAATAAAACATACAAATAAACCAAATTTACTTCATGGAACTGCACTTTTGCATGGCAGTGCTTCTAACATTTTAGTTGTGCATATAAAGCATGAAAACTTCAGTGATTCATTTAGGCATTTTTCTAACAATAACGAGCATGGAAACAAAGCCATTTCTCTGTGCTCTCCACAGCAGCATCCAAGGGAAAACACTCAACCCCAAACTCCCACACAAGGAGCCCCATGAGGAGCCCTGAGACCAGGGACCCCAGCAGCTGAGCAGTCCTCCCTGGCCATGTGGTCCCAATGCAAGAACTCTTTCTTGTCCAATTTTTCTAGAAATTTTCTGGGGGAAAAAAGTAAACCTTGAAGCAGGGAGAAATATAGCGACACAGAAAATCTCAGCCCCAGTTCCTTATATGTTTAATTGGAAAATTTATTTTTTCTTTTTTTTTGTCAGTTTGTTCCCCACCACCACCACCACTTTCCTTGCAAACACACAGCCAGGCCTTGGGAAAGGTGAGGAAGCCAAGCACTCCCCCACCATCACACCGTGGCTGGGCCCTGATGTGCTGAGGACTTTATGGGTACCAAGGACGTCTCAGGTGCTGAGGGCATTGCCGGGGCCAGAGTAGGTTCAAGGCAGGAATGGGGGAGTGGGCAAGGTGTCAGCATCTCCCGAGCGATAGATATTGACCCAATAAGTGGCTCACCAGCACCCTGCCCATTGGGAGGCAGAGAGCCTGGCTCTCACAGCATTTCTACTGGCACATTTCACCTCTAATTTGTGAAAAAATCTGGCATCCCACCCTTGCAGGGCTGCCAAGGGGCACTCTAGATAATCTCTTTAAATAGAATGACATGAAGTCTCCACTCCACTGATGTCATGGGCAAAACTCCTGCTGGATTTAGTGAGACCCCAGCCCACCCATGGTCATCCCAGTGTGAAGGGGACAAGCCCACCTACCCATTGTCGGCTGGCCTGGGGCAGTGTGCCCGCCGGTGTGGGATGGGGACAGTGGTGGCAGGTCTGTCCCCACAGTCCCCAGGGCCACAGCTGTGGCTGTCGATGCTGGGTGGGATTTCACCCCAGGGGAACTGTGTCACATGGCTGTCTGACTGTCTGGGATCATGTCCCCCATCTGACAATTTCCCTGTGGTAGATGACACTGATGCCACCACCCTGGCAAGCTGTTTTCCAACCTCCCTATTTGTGACAGTGACACCGGAGACAACGAACGGTTCCTGCAGTGCTCGTGCCAGGAGGAGGTAGCGGGGGAACCCCCAGAGCAGCCAGCAGTGCCCCTTCCCCATGCAGCAGGTGTCACCCCTCCCCTTGGTGACATGGCTACTCCCCACCAGCCAAGCACCACCTGGAGAAGGAAGAAAGTACTGCTCCTAACCCTGACCTGCATTTTGGGGTCTCAGGCGGGAGGACACCTCAAAGTACATGAAGTTCAGCGCTCACAGCTGCAGCGCACACCAAACAGCCTCTTCTGCAGGCTTATCCTGCTCCATTTGAGCCCTGGTCCCAACCTCAACCTTTTCCAAAACCTCCCATCTTGTGCCTCATGGTGCGCCAGCTCCCAGCCCTGCCTGTTCCTCCTGCGACCCAGCATGAGCCCAGCCCTCAGGAATAAACTGAAGTTGCTTAAAAGCCTTTTCTTATTTCTAGCAGAAAAGTTTGATTCCCAGGAAATGACTGAGGACCAAAATTTCTGGCTCCCATGCTGAGTCTGTCCTTGGGCATGGAATCTCACAGGTGAGGCTGGCTGGCAGGAGCAGCCCTTGGAGGAGGACGGGGATGGGGACAGGGGAAGTCCAAGCTGTTCAGCTGCCAGGAGATGCACAATGAGAGCCCAAATTGCAGTTCCAGCCCATTCACTTTTTGATCAAAAATTGGAAAGATTTAATGGGACATGCTCCAGAGGCAGGGCTTGTCTCCCCCTGGGGGCTGGTTCACCGGGCTCGGCATCGCTTAGGCCACACTCACACTAACCGCATCAGAAGCAGCCACTGTCCCCCAGGCTGAGCCGTTCCCAAGGCAGCACCACACCAGCGGTTTCTTGGTTTAATGGGATTCATGCAGGAACAGGCTCTACTGGTGCCTCCAAAACACCTTTTCACAAAAATACACACGCGCGTTCTTGCATGCGTGGGGACACACGTGTGCACCAGGCAATTAACCTGGGGAACCCCTTGCTGCAAGATATCTTAGGCACTTTGTAGATGAGACGTTCTGCTGCTTCTGACCCCATTTGAGCAATACTACTGAAAATAAAAGGTACTAGTACAATAAATTATTATCTGGGCTGCAGAGACTGGGTAACTACCTGGCAGAGTGTCACGGTATCACTGTGTGTTACAGGGATTTCCAGGCCTTTCTCTGAGCTAGTGATGACAGAGGGTGAGACATGGGGCTCCTCATTATGCTAATGAGAAAGTTACCCTTAGATTTGGTCTACTGCTTCCAACAAGAAGACAACTCTCCATCCACTCTGAGTAAAGGGATTTTTTTTTTACTTTTTTTTTTCAGAGACCTAAATGCTAGGTGACGCCTGGTGGGTTATCTCTGCATCAGTAATGCCAGGGGCACCCCAGTAAACGCCTCCCAGGTAAAACCAAGGTGGTCTCCCTAGGGTCACTGGCTGCTGGGAGGTCCCTATGCTGCCAGAACAGTGGAGGTGTCCCTCCTATGGATATGGAAAGGCTATAGCAGCTGGACCTGATCCTGCCTGGGCCTGAGCACGTCCTGCAGCAGTGCCACAAGTACAGAGCTCCTCCTTTCCTCTCTGAAATCCCTGGGTGCAGGATCGGGCCCTTCCTGGTTCTTCTTGGCTGGTCTGTGCTGAGTTAGGGGAATTGAGATCACCCTACCTATCTCAAGCAGCCTGTTCTGGAACTGTCTGTCCCTGCAGCAGCCAGGGCCTGGGCTGTCAGCGCTGTGCTGGGTCCACCCTTGCTTTCCAGGGAAAGTCAGGGCCAGTGAGGAGTTGTCCCCACAGGCTCTTCTCAGTCTTTTAGCAATGAATGAGTTGCATCAGCTCTTTAGGGATTATCCCTGTTGTGAGAGCCAGGCTGGGCCAGAATGCTTTTTGCAGGCAAGGGAGGACCCAATGGAGTGCAGCCATAATCAGTCAGCATCCCCAGATGGGACCCGGTGGACACTGGCAGCCGCATGTGGGAGCTGCTCAGGAAGGGATGTATTTCCTAGGCTGACTCTAGGGGTCATCAGCTTTCAGCTTTTACATATAGGACTTGTCAACATGCTTATTCAAGCCCTCTGGAGGCAGCTGTCCCCAAGGGCCACCAAGAGACCCAGACAGATGGTGGATAAACAAACACTGTTCTGCTGAAGGATGCAAGTCCAAAATCCAGCTCTTCCATGCAGGGAGGGTTCCCCACCACAGAGGAATGATGCAGGCTGGGGCAGGCGGTGGGTGCTGGACCTTCCTGGAAACCACACATAACTTCTGCTCAGTGGAAAGGAGCCAGACCTGCCAGCATGACAGGTTTGCAGAGCACAGGGCTTACCCAGCCTCCTCAGGTGGAAGGGACTGGTGGTTGTATCTAAATCAGCTGAGCTAATAAGCTGTCTGCAAATGCCTGCTCCAAGAGTTACAACAGCTTCAGGGCAGGGGCTGTTCCCTTGGTCTGCGAGGGGAAGATGAATAGTGACTATCAATGACAAATTAACCAGCAGCTCCTCTCTGTGTGGCAGCCAATTAAAAATACCTCTGGGTTCTTTGAGTCAGTGGCAGTAGATGTTCTCCAGCATCCAAAGAGAAGCAGCTCCTTCTCAGGGTGCAGACAAGCCCAGCTCATGGCAAACGAAGGGCTTTGGCCAAGTGCACCAGACTGAGAGCTAAAAAGCACCTGGAAAGGACTTGCATAAGCCAACCCAGGCTGTCCTTGCTGATGTTTCCCGGTGGGGTTTGCTCAGGAGTGGTTGTTGCAGAAGTAAATGAGGATGCAAACAGAGCACACGGCAACTCAGCACCAGGTGCCCTGCTCTACCCTCAGCCTGGGTGCAGGTGCATGCTGCTCCCCTCCAGAATCTCTGCACTACAGCATGGAGCGGGTGTTCCTGTGCAGAGTCAAACCACACACGCCGCTACAGCAGCCCAGTGCCTCTGCCTGCAAGGTGTGGACAGAGCACAACTTCACAGCAAGGAGCCAAAGCAATGAGCTCCTAGCAGCCTGAAACAGAGTCCATCAGCAGTATTATCTCAGTCTTTTCACGAAAATGGAAATGGTCCCATGGGATGTTTAGATTATGCTGTACTGGTGTTTTCTGGCTGGAAAGTCTTTCAACCAACCTCTTAGAACTGTCCTTAGTGTGTGGCAGGAGAATATGCCCATGGCCATCCAGAGCAGAACTTAGACATGGGAATGGTGCCCGGCCCCTGGCACGGATTGGCAGGATTGCCAAATAGAGAGGGGAAGGGGTGCAAAGGGAGAGGAGAAGAAAGGTTGGAGCAGGGGTGACAGTGGCCACAGTACCCTGAGGTACAGACACAGGGAGGGTTCAGATGTAGGAACAGTTTTGCTTTCCATACCCCTTGCACTGAATTCCCGGCTCCATGGCTGTGCTGGGATTCAGGCACTGGCTGGCAGCAAAGTGCAGGAGGAGCAAAGGGAACCCAGGGAGATGGGAGATGGAAAATGCTACGGAAGGGGCAGCAAGGAGGGAGATGTCATTATCTCGATGTTAACGTGTTGCTCCAGTGTGGCCAGACACAGTCTGTCCGCTGGACCCTGCAGCAGTGTCTCCAGACAAAAGGGGAGCATTTGCCATGGGAGTTCCCCACAGGGAGGCCAGAGTAGGGGTGAGGAGGCAGTGGGGTCTTCCTCGAGGACATCGTGCATGGCACTGACTGATGCCGAGGAGAGGGAGCTGAGATGGGCTGAAGGTGAAAAGGGTGTCTCTGAGTTGTCACCTCTGAGCGCAGGGGACGTGGGGACCCGGTGGGGTCACAAGGCAGCACTAGCAGGTCCTGGCTGGGATCTACACTTTCAAGGATGGAGGTTACTCATTGACGCACCAGACTGGTGACAACTTATTATTCAGCCTCCATGGCTGTTGTTTCAGGAGGAGGCAAGGATGACTTGCTGAGTGCATCAGCAATGACCTGTGGGTGCCCATAGCACCCATGCTGGCCTCCTTCCAGCTCTGCTCCAGAAGCACAGTAAGTGAGGTGCACACAAACTGGGCAGGGTCATAATACTATTTCAGAGATAATTCTGCCATTTGGAAGTTTGATTTTGTCTCTAATCGAGATGAAAACAACAAATTTTCAACTGGCCAGTCACATGTAATTTGAAGAATGGCACTATGATCAATTGAAGTAAATCAGTTTGATTTTTTTTTCTTTTACTTATTTTTATGAGGTATACTGGAATAACAAAGAATGTAGGATACAGAAAAAAAAAGTCAAACAAAAAAAAAAAATCAGAGCATTTCACCAGCTAATGTAAAAGCCAGACATCTTGACATCAGCAGAATGTTTCATTTCAATGGTTTTTCTAAACACAAATTTAGTTCCTATGGAAAATTTCCATTGAGATGAATTGGCAGAAAAGTGTGACCAGCACTCCTGGCAGGGCACAGGCTGTCTCTGTGGTTATGCACATCCTTGTGCATGAAGGAATAGTACACAACTCACGTCTGAGCACACACAGCACCTGCATGCCTTCTCCAGTAAGTTCCTCAAATTCATCACCTAGAAATCCGCACGTGCCTGTTACAGAGTTGAGCTTGAGCTCTACATCCAGCTGTCTGCCTGGTGCTTGTTATAATTCAGTGAATATGGAGCTGCTGAGCCATAAACCACCTTCATCTGAATCACTTCAAACTGGAACAGGTTCTCAGGGGAGATTGCTCCTCTGCTGTTGATGTCTGCCAGGCCCTGCCCGTGGCAAGACACCCCTGCTGTCAGTTTGGGGCACAGCAATGAGCACATGGGCTTTGAAGCTCACTGCCCGCCAAACCAGTGCTTCCAGTCTGAGCTGGGTGGAAGGTCAGACGGCCTCCCAGGATATGCAATTCCATCCAGTGCAGCTGTGGAATCGGTCAACACTGGGCACTGATGTGTGTATTTGTGGGTTTAGATGCCCCCTCCCCCATTTGGCGGCAGCCTCTGATCTGCCTGAATAACAACCCTCTGGCACCCCTGGACAGAGAGTCCCCAGATGTCAACCACACAAAGCATTGGCAAAGGCCACAGCTTCCATTTCCAATTCACCACAGAGGAGGCAGCAGTGGCCCACGTGGCACAGCCATGTGGCTTTGGTCTTCTGCAGGGTCTTACTGTCGTTAAGCAAGTGAAGAAAACCGTGCTGGTCAGGACTGCCAAAGCCCTGACCATCCCTCCCCATGATGCACGCTGGGCACTGGGGCAGAGGAAGGCTGTGCTGGCTCCTCGAGCCATGGTGATCCTTCTGTGAATTCCCCCTGCCAGCTTAGGTGTCCCCATCCGCTGTGAGCGGCTGCAGTGCCTGCCACCCTGCCCAGAGCTGAGCTCTTGAGCTGCAACCAGAGCTTCCCAGGGAGGGACGCGCAGGGTGAGGGATTGCTGCAGGGTTGTGGCATTGCGTGTTGCAAACGTCACAGGGCACAAAATGCGCCAAGGTCTCTGAGCACCACCAGGCTGCTCCCTTACCTTGGCTGCAGAGCTGGCAGCAGCCTGCCTGCAAATGGGGTGCTCACAGCATCGCCATTCCAACAAAACCTCTAAAAGCAACAAAAAATGTTCACACCCCACACCAGGAGCGAACCAAAACCTCGAGTGATTTCCATGAAAAACCAAAGACACTCCCAAATGGATTGCCATCGCACAAAACCAGTTGGGGTGTGGGAAGGAAGGCCAAGGTCTTCTCCAGCACTGGGGACTGGAGACTTGGCTGGAAGTCCCCCAGACCCCAGCTGAGCTCTCAAATCACCAGGCTAGCTGGTTTGTACAGCCTGTCCCACTGCAACTTTCCACAGTATAAATAAAAGAATAATCACTTGAACTTGAGCCCAAGTCAGTACCTTAACAAGCAGACTGCAATCCAACTTTCCCTTTGACTTAATGAATATTAATTAACTGTACACAATTGAGCAGCTCCAACAAGACAGGAAAGGCATGCGCTTGTCCTGGAGTGTAAAGAGCGCTGTGCTCTCCTGGGACACAGGAAACTGGGGTCAAGCCTCTATTTTGCTATCTCCCCCCCCTCCCAGCTGTGTCCTGACCAGTAGGTGACTGGCGATTGCAGGGTGGTCTGCCTCTGTCTTAATGAGACATTCCTTCCCAAATTCCAGTGACCTTTTCAGATAAGACTTTAACTCGAACTGGTGCATTCCTATGCAACATTTTCCTTTTGATTAATCAACTCTCATTTTTTTTCCCCACCACGAAACTCTATTGTGATGGAAAATTCCCAGCTGACGAAGAGGTGAAGTTGCTGCTTGCAAGCAGGCTCAATGCCACGGCTGCAGGCTGTTGTTCTGCTGAATGCCGGGGGGGTGGGTGGACACAACAGCCTTGCATTGCTTTGGCACACATGGGAAGACAGGTCTTTATCTCCTGCATCAGCCAAGCTGATTCCCAGGAGAGCTGAGACATTAGCAGACCTTCCTCAAGCAGGCAGGTAAATCCACAAGGGGGATGTGGCACAGAGCAGGGCAAGCAACTCTCCATCATCGGAGCCAGTATGGTTGTCCCTACACCCTGCCACAGCCTCCCACGCAGCTGGGAGCAGAACAATGAGCTCGGGCAGGACCCCATCTGAGGATGTGATGGGGGCTTTGGGGAGTGGGGACGGGCTGCTTCTCTCACGCTGGGGAGAGCACAGCCTCCCAGGAGCATCCATGCCAAGAGTTCATGATGCTCTCCAGATGCTCCCTCTTCTGCTCACAAAGGCAGAGATTGACACAATAAACAAACTATTTGTAAAATTCCTCAGTGAGGGCAAAAACCCCCACATTAAATGGAAACATCGATACCCCCTGAAAGAGTGCAGGAGGGGGGAGCATTCCCAGGACCTGATGTTATACCAATGGATATAGAAATGGAAACATGCATAGGACTGGATTTTCTAGCCAGGCGATTCACCAGAGAATATGAAGTTGCCAGTCCACAGTCCCCAGACAATGTATTGACTTGTTCAGCAATGGGGAAAGAAACGTATCTGCATGCGGCTCAGAGAGCTGGGGGACAGCTGCGCAGGGGGGAGCACAGGCACGTTCCTCACCCACCGCTGCACACTGCTCCTGCTACTGGCAGTGCTGAGCTTCTCCTCCAGGACCCTGCCCCGGCAGCACCAGGTGCCATGGACACGTCCACCACCTCATGAGAAGGCTCTGACCACCCAGTCAGTGGGTTTGGTGTTAGGTAGTTTTATTTAAAGCCCTGTGTCCTGAAGATTCATGAGCATAGGAGAAGTTTCTCTAAAGCTAATGAAGTTGCTTGCTTTCTGAATTTCAAAGAATGGATCAAACCACACCTTTAAATGGCTTGGGCACAACAAATCAAAGCAGAACCCCAGAATGGATTCTTTTAATCCTCTTTTAAAAGCCAAAGCCTGTTTCAGATTTCCAAGCTTACATGGAAGAACTTCTAGGAAAGGCACCATGGCTCCTTTGTGAGGTCTGTCCCATGCTTCCCACTGACCTTTCAGCTGCCACGTTGTACCACCAGACTGGGTCTGTTTCCAGGAAACCCTTGCTCCTGGCAGCATTATCCTGCCCATAAAGTCCCTGAAATAGGATTAATCAAGGATACTCCAGCTTGTCGGGGTCTGACTTCAAGGGAGAACCTAGCCCAGTCTCCTTGGACCCACAGTACCAGTGGGTGCTCAGTACCACGTCATGGCAATGGGACTGCTGGTGCACTGCTGTCTGCCAGTGGGGATTGTCCAAGGTCAGTACAACCACTGTGACCTCTGTCTGTGATGGCCCAGCCCCTGCCCTGTGTTCCTTTTCCTCTGAAACTCAACATCTTCACAGACCTAGGATTCATGCGATATGGCAGATGTCACCCAAGTCTAGTCCTTGCTATGATGAGCTCTGTGGCATCAGTTTTCCATTTTTTCCTCATTTCTTTTCTTTGGAAGCTTTTCTGATATCTCCCTGCTTTGACGGCTAGAAAACACCTTTTCCTCTTTAATGCTCATGATTAGATTGTCCTGTGACAGCAATGCCCTGCCATTTCAGTAGCTCTCTCTCCACCTAGAGTTTTTCCCCTTCTGTTTATATTCTGGAGTTGCAACCCCTCACAGCCTTTGCTCTGGATTGTCTGAACAAGCTGAGCCCCTGAGTCCCACCTGGGGTGACAGATCCTCCATCCTTCGGCTCTTGGGAGGTGACATTCCTTTGTGCTTTGACTGCACTTTTAGCCTTGTATTCAGCACAGACTTCTCCAGCATGGTCCCTCTTTCTGTGGCAAAACCATTATTCAATTTAAAAGTATAAGATCTCAATTCTGCTTTGAAGAATCCTACCAATTACTTCTCTCTCAAACTGATACTCCTCTTTTCAACACCATGACCATCCCATCTCTTCTAGCCAGGCCCACTAGCTACCATCCTGTCTAGGTTCCCTTTGTCAGTTGGTAGGGTCAGGAGAAGAAGCAGAACCCAGGACTTCTGCCACAGAGTAAGATACAGCTGCAAACCCCTGCTCCACCCCAGTCAGTGATGGTAGGGTTCAGTGTTGCTCTAGAGCATCTCCTACAACTGCAGTGACTAACAAGCCGAAAAACCACCATGTTTGTTGCCAGGTAAATGCACACTGATGCACACACCACCAGGAGACCCATCTCCAGCCACCTAGTGTTGGCCGGAAGGTGAAGGAGCCCCTCAGAGAGATCCTTTTCTTATGCTGAGATGGATAGCAGTGTCTTGTCAGAGTTACAGAAATGAACTGTTGCTAACAATAGTCTTCAGCTACAGCCGTTCTGAGCCAGGCCTGCAAACAGCCTTGTTGCAAGTGTGGCCTATACAGGAACAGCTCCAAGAATGATTCAGCATCAGAGTTTGCATGATCCTGCCCCCACTCCCATAAAGAACCATTTTTCACACAACTTAGGTGGGCTATTACTGTAACTCACATCCAGCAGATGCTCCACTTCTTGTATCAGATAAAGTACCAAGGACTTGTGTCCAGGACTTGCTAAGAAGCAAAATGTGGAGCATGTGCAAGTGGGAAAGAGGAGAAAGGCTTTGGGTTTGCTGCAAATTCCAGCCAGCTTTGCGGAGGCAGGAAAGTCTTTCCTGAAGTTATTTCTGTCTTTCCGTTCATTGCAAGGGGGGAAATGGCATTGTAATTTCTAACCAAGATTTCACTATACTATTGCTTCTTCCTGATTTACCATCCTCAAATCCCAATGGAAGTGCCTTAGCTGGTCTGGGCCAACTTTTACTTTGGCAGTTCAGGAGGAAAAATCACAAATGTCTGTGAAAGTCATCAAAATATTCCCTAAGTTTTCATCACTTGAATGAATAAAGGAATAAAAAGCAGAACAGAGAAGGGGGAGGGCTGGAAGGGGTGCAGAGAGCAAACAAACATCGTTTAGAAAAGCATGCTGTTATTCCTGGAAGTTGGCTTGTGGAAACACAATTTACAACGCCTATGAAAAATTTGGCTATTCATCCCATTCCCATTTGGAGCTGGTAACCACAATGGCAAGCTCTCCCTTTGTGGACAGTTACATAGAGTGGTCTCCAAACCCAAACAGCTTCACCCATCCCAAAGCGCTGGATTTCCATCTATGTTGCTTGGGTAAATGAGTTGCGTTTTACACAATGGGTAAAACTTGGCACCACAAATGAAGCCAGTATAGAAAATCGCATTTAACTTTTGTTTCCCCTTTCCCCTTTTTGCAAAAGCAAAATATTTTGTGGTTTGTTTCCAATGGGGGGGGGGGGGAGAAGCAAAGAGCAACCACTGAGAAATAGATTTTAAAAAAAAACCTCTTAAAGAAAGTAGTTTTTAAATGGTATTCCTCACCAAAAAAAAGTAATATTGGGGAGACATGGGAAATTCCTACTGATTTTTGTAATTAAAAACCCGGTGATGCTCAGCACAGGGCTACCTTTCCTGTGCCCCAAGGCAGGCAGAAGAGCTTGGGCAATGTCCAAACCTCTGTGCATCCTCCAACTCGCTGGAAGCATCAGAGCTGACACCGGGACTCCTTCTGGCTCCATTCCACTTCCAGCCAAGTGACAGATGGTGCTGTCAAAGTCCAGTCCCTCCTCCGAAAGTTTCTCTGGCATGGGATCATGCAGCCAGCATGAAGAAGCAGATGGGCAGTTGACTCTAATTCTCCAAACTTCAGGGCTGTCTCCCCCTTCCTATGGCTACAGCCCGGTCTCACTCCCTCAGGGGATGGGAGCTCACAGGCAGATGACAGAGCCTCTCCACTGTCCTGTGCTGGGTACCCTGTCCACTTCCATCTGTAATTGCTATCTCTGCAGCACCACATTTAATCAGTCCAACCCCCCAAGGGATGCTCCAGTTCCTCAGGAATCAAATCACCTTGATTTGGATGCGAATCAGACACCAGTAAAGCCCATTCTTCTAGCTTAATTAGGAGGGAACTTCCCTTGTCTACCATCTCTGGGAAAGCAGGGAAGTAAGGTATTGCCCCTGGGGTGGCAGAGCACAGATTTAGCTTTACCTCCTAATATAGCACAGCTGTTCATAAACAAATCAAAAGAGTTTTGAGCTTGAACATGTCTGGTTTTTCCATCCTCCACGTCCCTTTCCTATTCACTGAGGGGGAAAAATCTACCTGAGTAGCCTTTGCTGGATGAACTACTTGGAGAGACAAACTCAGCTCCTGCTTCCCCTGTGGGTGAGGGGAGATGGCCTTGTGGGGAGGGGGTTGACCAGGGCTTTGCTCTCTCCCTGGGGCACACTGGGACAGCATGAAGTAGGATTTATGTACCCTGGGAGAACTCACCCCGTGGTGACTGAGCAGGCTGAATGAGCAATTGCATGCTCCCAGGTTCTCCAGTGCTTGCAGCTCTCAGCCAGACTCACGTCCATGTTAGCCCATGCTTCCGTGCAGGGAGAAGGGAGAGCTGTGCTTGGCTCTCCATCACCCCTTTGCCCTCCTAGGGGCTCAGCCTGAGCCTGCACCGGTGGAGCCTCTTGGAAAGTCGGGGCCTGGCCACTGCTGGGGTGCAGTGGATCCCATCCCCACAGCATGAGCATGGCACCGTGGGTGGATGGCAGCCTCGGCGGGTGATGCTGCTTGTCACAGTCCTCGCTAAATAAAGGGCCCTTTAAAATAAATGCCAGAACATGCATGTTCCTGAACTCAGACTCATAGTATTTAGGGACTCTGCAAGGCAAATAAAATGCCTCTTACAAAATAACTACTTAGAGAAGATACTGCAGAAAGATCTAGAGAGAACTATGTGTTTTAGCATGGTCTGTTTACAGTGCATCATTGCTGGTCTGTCTAGAACTGTGCTGTAACACAACAAAAATGCATCTGCATTCCTTCAGTGCAAAAATACTCATGCACAGACATCACAACAGTATCACAGCTATTTTCCTTTCTCCTTGGCTTTTTGTTGTGTTGTTGTTGTTTTGCTTTTGTTTGCTTTTTGGTACTTTCTCAGCTTCTAGAAGATTGACCTAATATATACTTGGCCCAGGCTAGTACTGTTAGTCAAATCACTAGTAATTAGCTCTGCTGCTAAAGTGCTGGGGAGGCTGGTAGCTAGGGGAGAGAACTTCAATGCCTTCATAACGCTGTAGCCTGGGGATGCTGGCACGGAGGCTTCATGGCGCTGCAAATAAACAGCAAGCAGCGACCCATGTTGTTCCTCCTCCAGCCCAGCTCACCCTTGCCTGGAGAGGGAGTCTGGAGCTGGGACACACAGTGGCTCTCCCACAGCGTCCCAGATTCACTGCCGGAGCCCCTTCAATCACTGGCACCAGAATGAGAAGAACTCTGCCCTCTGGGATCTGCTCTGAATAGATGGGTGAGGAGAAACACTTGCTGGCAGAGGTATGTTCAGGTATGCCAAGGAATCCACCAAATTCTGGAAAAACATCTACAAGAGAGTTTTTTGTTTGGGTCATTTGCCAGGATGGATAAAGTAGATGGTGATAGTGGCAGGGAAAGGTTGCTAAAATGACTTGGCTAGGACAGTTTCCCAAACACAGGCATCTCCATCCCCACCTCTATCTCCATCTCCACGGAGAAATGTGTGGGTGGGCAGGATGGTTGGCTGTCTCTTGATTTTAGCCACCCTGGGGGCTGCTATGGTAGAGCCTGGAGAATTGAGGGCTTCTCACCCTGTTTTCTGGCCATGAAACTGCTTGGACAGGGCAAAAGCAGCAGAGCACTGTGTTTCCTCAAGCTGCTCCTGCACTCCCCAGCAGCCCCAGGGAGACTCAGCTCCTTCGGACGTCCCTCGCTGCCAAACCCTGCATGCCAAAGGCCCCAGCTACTGCCAGCGCCGTCAGAGGCAGTGGCACAAGGCAAAACCCATTTGTCCAATCACCTCTCTCTGGAGCTGGTTACTGCCCATGCCCTGCGCTCAGTCACCTGCCCCAGCTCCTGGCTGGGAGCCGCACACCCTCCCCGGCCGGTGGCTGCAGATGTAAACAGGAGCTTGCAGGGAGTTTGGCTACATCATCCCACGCTTTCCCACTTCTCATTTCTTCTGTTGCTGTATCCCTGTAAAATCCAAGCTATTTTTTTTCCTTTCCTTTTGCTGGTTTATTGCTCCCCAGCCCACTCTGGGTGAGAAGAGCACTTCTGGGACAGATTATTTACTAGAAGGTATTTGGTACATTGCTTTAATAATGAGAACAATTTTTTTTTTTCAAAGCCTTACAAATATGTTTAAAATCTAAATACAATGAGGCAATGCAGCATCATTTAATAGTTCCAATAATATGCCAAGCCTGAGAATGACAAAAGCTGCCAGCAGGGTGCTACAAAGCAGGGTTCAGAACCCCACCGCTTCCCAGCTAAGCAGAAACAGATTTCCAGCAGTAAGACATTTGTTAACCATTTTCAAGGCAGCAGGATGGGGCGTGGAGCGAGCCCAGCTGCCTGTGTGTCACTGCGTTGCAAAATCCTTGGCACAGGCACGCATCAACGTCCTTGGAATTAAGGCTCTTGTGAAGACTTAAAGTCTTAGTGGGCTAATATACTTAAGATGGATTTTTCCAAATATTATTCTAAGTCATTCAGAGACACCGTGTCCTGGTGCTGATAAGTGTGAATGAACATAGCTCTAGGAGTAGAGCCGGCATGTTCCAGCAGCGTTTCCTATAGGGCTGTGCATACAAGCAGAAGATAAGCTAGGGCAGTGGGACTTGGCCCCCAGGGCTGCAGCAGAGGGCTGGGGCTGTCCACTTGCTCAGAGATGCTGTGTTGTGGGGTGGATCCAGCCCCAGGACTGCTCAGTCATGCCGGCTCCACTGCCAGGGTCCCTCCTGGCTCAGGGCACTGCGGGGATACAGATCCTGTCCCATGCAGAGCACCCAAGAGCATCATCTCCACCCACGGGTGAAACTCTGCTGATACAGTGGCTGCAAGCCTGGGACCACCATGCTGTTGCTGGGGAAGGGACTGTCACCTCCCCCTCCAGCACAGGCTCCTCCAAGTGGGAATGTCAAGTGCCAGGATCAGGCCCCACAGAGCACATGAAGATGCTCACCCAGCGTGCGTGCATATGTCCCCTGAGGACGAATCCAGCAGCAACAGTCCTGACTCCGTGCAGTGAGGCAACACAGCCCTAGCAGCTTCACTGCCATCAGGCTGCAAGTCGGGCTCTTCCTCATCAGCCAGGCTTGTTAGCATCAGCCCCTGGGAGGGAGCTGCTGGGGGGCACAGGGTGCACGAGCCCACATCCCTCTGCACCCCCCGTGCCATCGTGCCTTCCGCAGCCCCCGCAGCCCCATGCTGGGTCAGCCTCTGGCTCCCTACCCTGCAGCCCTGCAGCCCGATCCTGCTCCCACTGAAGGCAGCATTGGAGCTGGCAACGCAGCCCATAGGCAGGGTCCCACCGCACGCTGCAGAAATTGAGATCCTGCTCATGAGCGAGGCGCCACTCTTTATTTCCCCAGAGGAACAGGATGAGAAAATAAAAGAGTGACTATTGACAGCAGCGTGAGTGAGCCAGCAAGAGGATGGAGACCTAATACAGTCTTCAGCAATCAAAACCAGCCACAGTTTGGTATTGGTCTCACATGGACCAAAAGTCCTAATAAACTGTTAATGGGAAAAGCGATCATATTTATTACAGGAAAACAAGTTTATGATTACTACAGAGATGACATCATAACCCCCCGTGCCAGTTTAAACAATATTTGGAGAATTCATTTGTTTTGTACTATTTAAAATTATAGTGTGGGAGCCTATTTTAAGTGCGCGTGTGAGCATGTATGTGTGTGTGTTGATGTATCCATGCTAATGTTTATTTAAATCTTTTATTTATAAAATTGATGTTCCTACGCCTAAAATGGAATTTTTCTGCTCTAAAACATCTCTTAATTGTGGAAAATTATTGTATGTATTTACGTTTTTTCTCACATTCACATCTGTATGTTTATCACCAGGCACGTAGGCGTACACATCTGCACAGTGACGCATGTGCCTGGACCCCTCTGCTCGGCGGCCAGTGCTGCCATCCATGCTGAACCCCCCATAAAATGGCAAACATGAAGAAGTGAGCAGCGAAGCTGCCGCACACCCCCACCCCAGACACCACCCTGGGGCTCCTGCATCTGCCAACCAGCCCAAGGCCAGGGGATGACCTGGTTGCAGAGGGCCTGTGCCCTCCAAGCAGGTCCCTCTGCCCCGCTCAGACCAACCCCGTGGGCACCGCTAGCACAGCACTGACATATCACATGCCCTTCGTCATCGGAGGGGAGGATATCTGCTGGTGTCAGGACTTTTGGCTCCCACCTCCCATATGGGAGAGAGATGTCCCCCTGCTTCTGTCACCACTCCCAGCATCACCCAGCATCACAGCTGAGCATCCCTACCCTTTCAGACTAAGATGCCTTCCTCACCCTTGCACACGTTTGCAGAGAGGATTGCTCCTTTGGTGGTCTCTCGTACCTCGTTGCACATGGGCAGCCTGGGATTTTTGCCTGCTCCAGCCCTTCCACACCTCTCCCCAACTCCACACACCTAGCCCAGTTCTGCTCCCATGGGGCTGAGACCCCCAGCCAGGATGGGGCTGTTCAGAGGGAAGCACCAGGCTCCCTGCAGACCCATTACCAGGGC
This sequence comes from Egretta garzetta, assembly GCF_000687185.1. NCBI lineage: Eukaryota > Metazoa > Chordata > Aves > Pelecaniformes > Ardeidae > Egretta > Egretta garzetta. The sequence goes on along the minus strand of NW_009266282.1, from coordinate 1,247,100 downwards.
CAGGATCCCATCCTGACCCCATCCCTTTCATTTCGCAGCAGAGCTGGTGCCCTTAACAGGAGGTGCATCCTGCTGCCCACAATGGGCAGCACTGCCTGATGGCCAAACCACCCCCCCATCATGCCCCTGGACAGTGCTGCAGCATGCTTTTTGGCAAAATTCCCACTGCTTGCCTGTAACATGAAGTGCCAGATGGCCAGAGCTGGGCCTCCTGCCTTTCCCCAGGATGTACCTGTCCTCCCAGGCAGGTTGGAGCTGGTCTAGACACTGGGGCCATAAATCTGCTGGCTGCCGCTCTGTGCAGCACTCCCACCATCACTGGGACAGGGGGAGGCAACCCCAGAACAGTCTGACTCAGAGCTCAATGTCAAAAAAGGCTTATGAATGGACTGTCTGACAGAGCTGGAAGGATGATACAGAAATACGCCCTACAGCCTCCCCTCCTGGGCACCTGGGAAGCTTCAGCAGCACCATGGAGTACCTTGGGACCTCAGGAGAAGGGCCCATATGCAACCCAGATGATGTGGGCACCCAGCATGCTTTTCTTAGCTTTTAGAGTGCTTCTCTTCCTTTGCAAGTGGGGAAACTGAGGCACAGCCTAAGGTGATTTCTTCCTCTGGATGATGCAAGACTTTGAATCACAGCCTGTTCCTGACTCCCCCCTCACCTTGTGCCATGGACCAAAGAAGGGCCAGGGCAAACCCCAGTGCCCTGCCACTGGTAGCTGCCATGGGGCACACTGGAGCAAGGCTCACCTGAATGCTCAGGCCCTGCAGCCACAGAGGTTGGCTCCAGGACAGCACCGTCCCCTCCTGGTCCCCTCTCCCCACCCACCTGGAAGCACCCAGCCTTGCCATGCTTGGCTGGTAATCAAGAACAAAGGGAAGCTTGCAGGACCAGACAAAAAGAAGGGCTCGGATGGAGTGAGGATGAGTCTCTGTGGAAAGCCCAGGACATCTCAGTCTGGTGAACCCTGTCCCTGGTATGCATGAGTCGTGGGAGAGCTGGGCTGAAGTCCCAACAGTCCAATCCAGCTCCAAACCACTGCCATGCCCAACCCCTGTGGGTTCAGCATCCTCCTCGAGGACCCAGACCAAACTAGCTGGGTGGGTAGAGGTCACACTTGCTGCAGCTGAACATCCTCCTGGCAGAGGCATGGTTGAAGCATTAAGTAACATTGAGTAAACTTTGTTTAAAGGAGACAGCTGTGCAACTGGAATGAGCTACAAATGAGTGAGATTCCCACTGACGTGTCTCCAGCTCTGCTGGAGTCTCCCACCGCCCACAGCGCAAGTACTTGGAGGGCTCTGTCCCCAAGGAGCAGGCATGTGGCAGAAATCTGGTTGAGGTTTTGGCAGAAGGTTTCAGCTCACAATCTCAACATGCACTCGCCAACCTCTGCCCGTAGTCTCCCTTGGGATGCTGCACCCATGCAAAAACCATCCCAGAGGGAAGTGTGCTTCCAACAAGTCAGGTTAGGAGATGGCCTGTGCCTGAAACATAAACTACAGCCCACTGGGGACAATCAGACAGCCTGGGACAGAAAGACCTCCAATTCCAGCTGAAGCTTTAAGTACTGGTAGAAGGCAACTTCCTTCAAAACAGTCTAGAAAGTCAAGACTTCTCCTTTGGGCACATTCTCCTGCCTTTCAGCTTTCAAAAGCTCAAGTCTTTCCCAGGGCTTGGAGAACACCCCTGAACCCTGCTCCCACCTCCACCAGCCAGGAAGGGGTGAAGCACCATCCTGGGCAGCTGGATCAGGAGGAAGAGCTGAGCTGGGAACACTGGGCCTGAATGAGCTCCATCCCTGAATTATCCCTGGATGAGACTCGCCACTGAAATATGTGGCTGATACTTCTGGAGAAACAGAGCAGTCCCAGGTATTCCCTGGGAGGAGGCCTGGACGCAGCTGTCCCGCAAGGGGCCCAAGGCCAGGAAAGGGATCTTGTGACCACAAAATTAATAAAGAATCACTTCCTAATTTTTCTGAGCCAAGGTACCAAGGCCAGAGCAGGAAGAGGACAGAAAGGGATGGACATCGGTATTGTATAAGGGCATTGTGTAACTGAAGGGACCCAGGAGCCTGGGGAATGATACCAGGGCAAGAGACCTAAAAGATGCAAAACCCCTCACTGATGGAGAGGAGCCACATTAAAGCAAATATTGCTTATGGTGATAGTGGCTGAATGGCTGAGGAGAGGACATAGCAGAGAAGTGCCAGGGATTTGGTTCCGAGCAAAGGAAAGAGATTATCATGCTCTGTGAGAGCATCTAAGAGAGAAGGAAATGGGAAAGCCCTGGGGTGCTGGGCTGACAGGAGCCCCAGGAGAGGAGCTGCTGTTTCTGCAGCCCTCATGTTACAGATGAGAGAGGGGGCAGGGTCCGTGCCCCAGCCAGGCTCACGAGGATCTTGTGGCCTCATTGGGCTTCCAGGAAAGGAGATGAGGGTTAATGAGCATGTCGAGGAGAAGAGCCTGGGGGAGCATAGTCTGTCTGTGGGGGTGTGTTTAAATGAGTTCAGCTCAAGAGATTCCTTAGATTGTGGTGTTATCTCTCACGGCAAGGGATGGGGACCTAGATCAAACTGGAGGAAGCCCAAGTATCAGGCTCCAGCAAGCAGCGGTGCCTGGGAAGGGGCTAGCAGAGTGCCAAGGGGGAGGTACTCAGCTGCGGTCCTGTGCCCATTCCAGCCTATAAAAGGCTCTTTGCATGTCAGAAACAGAATTGACTTCCACTCCTGACAGCTCCTAAGCTCCAATGTCTCCTAATAAACTCCCTATCTTTATGCAAAGGAGTTGCTTCACGTATACAAGATATGCAGAACGATGAGGCTCGGAGCCAGCCTGAACTTCAAGGACAAGGAGTGCCTTTGTATGCTGGAGGTCTGCTTTGGGAAACTTCTTCACTCCGATGACAGGAAGCCTGGGAAAGGACAACCTCTTTGAGGGACCAGGAGTCATCAGGGGGTCTGAGCATGGCAGGGAGAGAGCCTGTGTCAGCAGCAGGCAGGGTAGGAATAGCTCGTTGCTTCCAGTGAAACTCCAAGTGGACACTGAGTGAAGGGAGTCCTGCAGTACTGCAATACTGAGAAGCCACCTAAGGGGATGTGCCCTCAGCAGTGGATGGTAGTAGAAAACGGCAGTGACCTCAAAGTGTCACCCACAATGACTAAGCTGGCAAAGAGGCCTGGGCATCCCAGAACAGCTACTGCAATGCTCAGTCCCTCCTTCTAAAGGGCCCAGAGTGATGATCAGAGAACTGCTCTCCCCCACAGCATTCCTTTTCCCCAGGCCTGTCACACTTTGCATTTGTGCTGCTTTCCTCTCAATTGTCCTTTCTGTTTTTTTCCCTAGTGAGAACCCTCTCCTCTGTGCCACAGGGACAGAACTTCCGGTGGCTGGGTACTGGCACTAAAATTATTAGCTACTGCCTCCTCCTCCTTCAGAGTTTCTTTCAAGAATGAAAAGAAGTATGCTAAAGTATGAAAGTACAAAAGAAAAAGGAAAGATGAATCCTGGACACCTGGGTTCACTTCCAGACAGGCTTCCTATGACTGCAGCCCCTTTTTATCTGTATTTTCACAGGACAGGGTGCTGGGCCATCTTGTCTAGACTGTGCTCTTGCCCAGAAAGGTTGGACCAGATGATCCTTGAGGTCCCTTCCAACCTGGGATTCTATGACTTCTCCACCTGCAGTGTCCAGTCAACAGGGCAGGTTGTGCACTGACCTGTTTAGAAGGTGTTAACCCATAATGCAAACACATCTCAAGGCTTCCCTGGATCACCCAACTCCACTCAACTCCCTGGAGCAGTTTCTTCAGCCTTGAAGTCAATAAGAGACTTTTTCTCTGATTACAGACACTCTGAGAAGCGCTGGCTCAGGTCAGTGAATGACATTCCCTCTACAGAGACATCCCCGCAACACTGTGCAGAAAGCACGGCTCCTCCTCAGTGCTCTGATCCCCGTCTAAGCATCGGCCCTTTCTCTGCAGCAAGCCCACTTGCACTGACTTCACTTCCTCACCAAAGTCCCTGGTCCCTCTGGCTGCACAACACGCATCCCTGAACCCACCTAGAGGACAGTTTTCATAGAATCATAGAATCATAGAATCGTTTAGGTTGGAAAAGGCCTTTAAGATCACCAAGCCCAACCGTCCCCCTAACCCTGCCATCCCGCCACTAAACCCTGGCCCTAAGCACCTCGTCTGCCCGGCTTTTAAATACCTCCAGGGATGGGGACTCGATCCCTTCCCTGGGCAGCCCGTTCCAGTGCCTGATAACCCTTCCAGTGAAAAAATCTAGGTGAGATCTGGATTGAGAGATCAGATGGTAAGCTTCAGTACACTTTACTTCTGAAAGCAGTTACAGAGCTTTCTGGTTTTCAAGATAAGTTTGGGGTTTTTTTAAACACTCATAAGGTCTCCCCTCAGCCTCCTCTTCTCTAGGCTGAAAAACCCCAGTTCCCTCAGCCTCTCTTCAAAAGACTTGTGCTCCAGACCCCTCACCAACTTCATTGGTCTTCTCTGGACACGCTCCAGCCCCTCAAAGTCCTTCTGGGAGTGAGGGGGCCCAACACTGAACCCAGCATTCGAGGGGCAGCCTCACCAGTGCCCAGGACAGGGGCACGGTCACTGCCCTGCTCCTGCTGGCCACACCATTCCTGATACAAGCCTGGATGCTGTATAGTTTTCAGCTGCTGGATAATGAATCTTCTCTGGATGAGCTCTATCTTCCATGCAGCCCAGCTCAGCTCCCTACAGCTGCTCTCTCCATACCTATCCAGAACTATGGTGCCCTGCAAGTGTTAGCAGGAGAAATACTACTCCAATACGGGGTCAATGAAAAAGCACTGACACCCCAGCTGAGCAGTGACCTGTGTAGACACATCCACAGCACTGCTCTGCACCGGTGACATGTGCTGCTTCGGGATCACTGTTAAAATCACAATACCCCACTCCTCTTCTTCATCCTGCCCAAATGGAGATGCCTCTGCCCCAGGGTTTATTGAGTCCAACAGCTCCCCACCCCAGGCACAGTCAATCACTCCATCCCCTTGCCCAGAGAGAGAAGCAAGGTGCTGAAATGTCATCCCATAGCCAGGGCTGGGTAGGCCTGCTGGTGTTCATTGGCATGGTCTCTCCTTTCGCCCTCAGCTGCTCTCAGCCATGCAGCGTCAGTGCAAGAGCTGCTGTCAGCCTGGCATTCAGTGCCCCATGGCTGCCTGAACCACCATGCACTAAAGAGCTCCTGGAGAGGGCAGCCAGGGCCAGCTTGCCTTGTGAGATGTGCTTGCTGACAGCCAGCAGACAAAACGTCCTTAAATCTGAAGTCTCCTGGGGAGAATAAATGGTCTCTATTTACTGGGACATCTGGGGTCTGCTGCGCCGACCCATGTTGACCGCTGCTCATGGCCTTGTCCCAAGGCTTCTTGACACCAAAAGGCAATCAAGAAAACCCAATGTGGAAGAGTAAACACAGTCCATGATACCAAATTTGGGCTGTTGGACACTGGGAAGGGCAGACACTTTGGGTGGATTTCACAAGCCTTTAGATAATTTATATTGGGGCATTGGGGTTAGTGGCTCTGGGCACTGTCCCAGGTGCCAGGGTTATCTGTCTCCTGCCGCTGTCCCAGGCATGGAAGTTAGACAGCTCCTTGGTTTGCCAGTTCAGATGCCAAGTCTGCCTTGAGGGGTGACCCAGAATGACAAACCAAAGGTAATCTGAAGCTGCAAAAAGTCAGTTGTGGGGCAAGAGAGAAGCAAGAAGCAGCAGGCAGACGCTGATACCCAGAGCAGCAGAAGGTCTGATAGCTCTGCCCCCCATCGCTGGGGATGGGGTGAGTGGTTTGGCCCAGCCCCAGGTGCCAGATGAACACAACACAAGAAGCTGGCACTCTACCACTGCTGCACCACAACTCTTTGTGCTCCTGGGCCCACTTCTGGGGAGGAACTGTTGAACTTCATGGGCCCCCATCCCACCAGCATGATGGGCAACCTGAGGCTGGCTCACCCAAAGGTGACACAATGGGTGGAGCCCCAGTGAGCTCCCCATCCCACCCAGCACCGCCTGCAAAAAGCATTCTTTCTGAGCACCCCGAGAGGCTTTCTTTTGCAAATGCTTCCAGATAAACCCAACTTATTTAGCCGATAATATATAAACAGTTTATCAGCTTTGCGCATTTGCAGTGCAGTGGGATGGATGTTGTTCTTGGAATTCTGTTTGGTCATAATATTTAGAAGAGGGCTCTGATAGCAAAGATAAGCAGCTCACCCGCAGCAGATGGCTCGTGAGACGCTCAGCGGAGCCAACATTCTGCAGGGAATGAATAAACTTGTAATGCAAGTTGTTTGTAAGTGGTTTTAGCTAAATGTCACATGTAAGACTGCACAGACATGCTCTGTCCAAGGTGTTTGAATTTATAGGAGCAACGATTCAAAGTCAGGGGCCAAATTTGCTTTTAAACTTCCTTAAACAAATGTACAGAGGATAAAATATCTCTGGATTTGCTCTTTGACAGGGGTGTGAGCAAGACGCGTGCAAAGACTCAGCCCATCCTTCCCCAGGAGGTGCTTGCCAAGGGGCTGTGCCTGCTGCCATGCCCAGCACAGGCTGATGGAGTGAGGCAGGGCACCGTGACCTCCACTGAGATCCCCCTGGCCCCCATCCACTTTTATGAATGACCTCTGTTGTGGCTGGTTCATTCACCTTCCCACATAAGGGAAACAGGGAAATACTCTCTTCCAAGCAAGTACCCAGGGAACTCTTGCTTTATCCCCTCTCGCCACATGGCCAGGCTGTGAACGGATCCCAAGGAAACTGGGGCAGCCATGTGCATCAAAGGCATCTGGGAGCTGAGCCCCTCCATGGCAGCCATGTGGGCATCTATGGCCCTTGCTGGAGAGGTGCTCGTCAAAGGCGATGCCAAGCCACACCGAGCTCTCAGCTCTGCAGAGGGAGGAGGTTGTGGCAGGAGCCATCTGGGCTGTCCTGCATTCACAAGCCTCGCATCTGTGCTGTGTGCATCCTGCGGGTGGGATTAGTGCTGCAGAGCAGGGCCAGGACTTGGGCTCTGCATGAAGCCTGGGGACGTGCAGTTCCCTGCTCCCCCCACCATCAGCCTTGTCATGTCAGGCTGTTTGCCAGCCCTCATCTGGGGGTCTCAGTAGGCTTCTCTGCCTGTTTCCCCTGCTCTGTGCCTCCCTACACACTGCCACTTCAGGAGCTGGCAGAGACTACAATGTGCCCCACTTCTGCTGATCACTGGGAGCAGTGGTGGCTGTCCAGTAACTGCCCACCCCACCATAGTCCCCCAGAACAGAGTTTCCATGACAAGAGCCCTGAGTGTCCAGTGCTTCCCTCCTCAGCACAGCCTTCCCTCCCCTTCCCATGTTTCAGATCCAGCTTGGAGGTCCCCAGCACAAGAAGGACAGAGACCTGTTGGGGCGGGTCCAGAGGAGGCCACAAAAATGATCTGAGGGCTGGAGCCCCTCTCCTATGGGGCCAGGCTCGGGGAGTTGGGGTTGTTCAGCCTGGAGAAGAGAAGGCTGCTGGCAGACCTGATTGCATCCTTTCAGTACTTAAAGGGAGCCTACAGGAAAGATGGGGACAATCTTTTTAGTAGGGCCAGCTGTGACAGGACAAGGGGTAATGGTTTTAAACTAAACCAGGGTAGATTTAGACTAGATATAAGGAAGAAACTCTTTCCAATGAGGGTGGTGAAACACTGAAACAGGTTGCCCAGAGAAGTGGTGGAGGTTCCCATCCCTGGGAACATTCCAGGCCAGGTTGGAGGGGGCTGTGAGCAACCTTATCTGGTTGAAGATGTCCCTGCTCCCTGCAAGGGGGGTTGGACTGGGTGACTTCTAAAGGTCCCTTCCAACCCAAAGCATTCTGTGATTCTATGATTTGGGAACTGTGATGCTGTTGAGCTACGAAAAGACGTACCTGTGGGAGACCACACCAAGGAATGTGCCAAACTCCTGCCTCTCAAGGAGATGCTGTAGGCAGTGCTGCCTGTCTGCTGGAGGAGGCTCTGCAGGGCTGTGGATGCAAGCCACGCTGCCCTCTGGATGGAGCAGGGGCAGCCCTGCACCTGCACTCTGATTGTGCTCCCCTCCCTGGCACCCAGACGGAGCATCAGGTACCCTGAGCACTGCAGCCAGCACAGCCTCTGATGCCCCAAGGGCAGCAGACTGTACTTCACCTGCAATGCGCCCCTGGAGCCACCGTGCACAGGAAAATCTACACTGCCTCACTCCACCTAGCTCATCCCCCTCTCCACAGATGCATGCAGCACACCAGAGCTCTGGTAAACTAAAAGGGTTCTTTTCACTACAGTCTGGAAGGAAAGTCTTCTGCACAACTCAATAAAGGCAGGCAGACTCTCCTGTGGAGCCCATACTGGCTGAGTCTCGTATCAGAGTATCTGGTGGAAAATTAATCAGCATCACTTGCATGAGCTCAGCTGGCTGGAGGAACTCAACAGAGAGCCTCTTCTCACAAGTTACCTCAGCACCCAGAGGTGACTCCAGGACTGGCTACTCAGAATTCAGACAAGCATCCAAAAAAAGAAAGAGGCTGAAGCCAAGTAACATTTGTCTTGACCCATGTTGCATGAGTTAATGGACTTGGTGTCTCCACCCCGTTCCATTCCTCCAGCCTTTCCCTTCCAGGTACTAAAGAGTCACACAGCTCGCATTGCTCCAGTATGTCCTCATGCTAGAGCCGAAGAAAGCTTTGTTTCCAAAGAGCCAGCCTCCTGCTCCAACATAATAGTGTTGGGCTTCTTTCTTTAAGTGCATCGCCTAATTGTCTAGATTTACGAGGCCTCTACTGAAATGTTGAAGACATCATTTAGAGTCCCTCAGTTCTTGTTCTGTTAATTCATTCCCTTTTTCCCCGGGTTGCGATTCCAGCTCAGCATGTGAAGCTCTGCCATTGCCAGCAGGCTCTTTCATTTCCAAAACGAGGCAGATCAAAATCTCTGCAGTTCTGTTCCTTTCCCTCTGCAGTCTATCTTCACCATTTTTACAAGTTGTTTCATTGGTAAATTAACTGAGGGCTGGGCACTCTGTTGCCTGTGCAAACAGCCTGGCACTGGGGATATAAATTCCTTTGGCCAGCAATAGTGACTTTCTCGTTTTCCGAAGGAGGACATTGCATTTGCAACCTGTATGGGCTTGGTGTTTTGTTGCATTCAGAAAACTTACCTCCTCTGAGAGCTCATCGGTAACATCAGTCCTACCACTTTATCTCCCCACTCTCTTCAGGGCTTTCTCTGATGGACAGATTCAGGCTGAAGATCCAAAGCTTACTGATTCTGGTCACAGACTTGAACTTGGTCTCCACAGCCAGAGAAACACCAAAACCAACAAGTTTTGGGTACCCCAAGATTGGTACTTTCCTCATGGAGCAGTTTCCCTGGATGCAGAATAATGTATGCATACACTCAGTATGTAGGTGATCCATGATCCTTCTCCAGAAAATGTTTAATTATATTAATAAGGATTTCACTGAAGCAATGTGATCAAATTGCCTCTGAACAGCGAATCAACGAGGGATGGTCATGTACCTGATTCCTCCTTGTGCTTAATTCTTCTGTGCTTTCCCAGACCACTTGCTGCAGTCCAACTCAGCTAGTGCAGACAGATCTGTCTATGCTTCTCTGGTCCCTTGGCACCTCTGCAATTCAGCCACCAAGAAGTAACCTCCCCAGCTGCAGCTAATGTGTGGCCAGAGGCACAGGCTCTTTTGAGACCAATGAGTGAAGACAACCATGGCATCCCAACTCGGTGCCTCAAGAGGATACTTCCAAGGTCCCCCAGCAGACCATGGACCCTGGTCACACTCTGTGAGCCCTGTCACTACTGCACAAGGAACAGGAATCGTGACCTGGAAACTTCAGAGCAGTAGAAGAACCAGAAGCTGAACCCACACCATAGCAGAGCTCAGCGGGCAGCTCCTGTCCCAAGAGACTCCCCCCACAGACGGGGTCCTTCAGAGCTTGGCCAGCAGCTGTAGCTCTTCATTTAGATGCAGCCATTGAACAATCCCTCTCTAATTGGCATTGTTTGCTAAAAATAAACTCCTCCTTCTCAATGAAACACAGCCAGGAAGACACAGCTCCCCCAGGGCCTGGGCTCTCCATCAGACTGGCTGTCCTCATGCATGGCTGCCATCCTGCTGCAGGGATGCCCAAGCTGCTGGCAGCAGCATGGGCAAGTACAGCCCTTCATTAGCTGGGTGGATTCTTGAAGACTGTGACCGCGTGTCCTCCAGGTGCTAGCTCTTCCACAACATATGGGGCAGCTGCCTTGGCCGTAGCTCAGGAGTACCCAGCATAGAGTTGCTCCTCTTGACCCAAGGAGGGTCCTATGGGTTTAGGTCCACCCTCTCTGGTGTCTCTGGGTAGTCAGGTATCCCCTTGCACCCCCAGCAGTGAGAACACGGCCCCATGAAATCAGCACAGAGCACTTCTATCCAAACAAGGGGAGGAAGGCAGATAGAAAACTTAATATGCTGAATTTTCTGAAACTAACTATAAATGGTAAAAACTCAAAGTCTTGCTTTCTCTGGAGGTTTTCAAGCAAAATAACCCCAAGAACAGCAGCTTCAACTTTTATTCGGACGAGAAAACATTCTTTTATTTTGACATCATCTGTGTCCGTTTTTATCATAGGGATAAAGTATCTTTTATCTGGACATAATGCATCAAGTTGCAGAGTGAGTCATAACGTGAATCTATACAATTGAGCCAACGTGCTGTGCCTTGGTGAGGACTGGCAACGTCTAAATGTCAGGCTCAAGGTACATGGTAATAAACAGGCATCTCTGCTCTCCAAGCAAGTAGAGTCTGCTTCAGCTGAAGTGGCAGAGGAAGCCGTTGGTGTCACTTCAGAGACACTCATGTGAGGCTGTTGGAGAACTCGGCATGGACCAGACTGCACGAGTGAATCTTTCTCACACCTACTTTAATTCAGCAGTGATGCAGAGTTTGTTGATCTGCTGCAGATTTCGTTACACACACTGACAGGTAGGCAGGTGTGGGAGCTGCTGTGGGTTGAAGGCCTATGATCTGTCAGCCAGAACCAAGGAGAGTTTCCATCAGAAGCATACTTGGGCTCCCCATGTTCAGTGTCAAACAGTCAGCAGATTAGCTTGGGGGCTAGAAGACACCAGTACACAGATCTGCTTTGCTTGTATGGGAAGGCAACACTTGCACACGCTGCAGAGATGAGCCATAAATGTAAGATAGGAGGAAATAAAGCCCAATTCCTTCCTGGATTGCTTCAGACTCATGGTCCAGAGCCACTCTTGGTGGCAGCTGTGTCCAATATTTGTTCACCTTTTTTGGCAGGGACAGGGACATCCATGCACCACATTGGGTCTGTTGTCATGGGTGGCCAGTGTCTATCCAGCTCTAACCATCCTGCGGGCAGCAGCTGCAATCCCCCCCCCCCTGCCCCCGCCCTTATTCTTATCCTGGAATGGCTGCTAAGCTAGCTGAGGGTGAGGAGGAAGAGGGTCCCAAAGCTTTATAATACTTTATGTCCCTGGGGCTCCCTGCACCCATCGTTTGCCCCTGTGCAGGGTCCATACCAGACTGCAGGCAGGACAGGGCTGCATGGCACCCCTGCTGCTTCAGGGGAAGTGGCACCACAGCGCATGGCCTTCCTTGAGATGAGTCCTCAAAGCCAGGAAGAGCAGGAAGAACAAAGCACTTGTGCTCCCCAAGGGCGGGCAGATACATCGAACCCATGTCATGGACAAGCCTTCAGACAAGCCCATGGTTGTGTTGGCAAAGCTCAGGACCAAGAAAGGCAGCACAGCTTCCCAGCACAGAGTAGGCTTGGTGCTGGACACCAGGCATCCCTCCACAGAGCTCAGACCATATGCCAGGGGACAGCAGAGGGAACAGTTCTCTCTCCTCACCTGGCCAGCCAGACCTCCTGGTGCACCTCAGTGGGGATCAGGCTGTGAGGTGGGCACTAAGCTTCCCTGCAGATGGCAGAAGGAGTTTACTGCTGGCGGGTGACTGCTGCCCTGGGGCGATGCAGAGCAGACACTAAGCATCCTCCAGTCTTATGCCCACCATGTGAAGATCAATTCTGCTCTCCTGCTCCTCCTGGACACCATCAGAAAAAAAGCACTGGCACCTCTGCAAGGGACAGTCACTATTCCTGGGATGGGAAGTTTCAGCTCTGCTCTGCTTAAGCTTCCCTGCCCAGCTCTTCTCAGAAAATGGGCTGTCCCGGGAGGCACTAGTGGACAAAAGGTGCCCATCCTGGGGAGAGGGCACCACACCACCAGTGTGGTCTGACAGTTTGGATACCACAAGCCCAGGCCAGGAAGGAAAAAGACCTGCTCTTTGTCTCCGTGTGTTGTTATTTCCCTGTAAAACCTTGCCATTAGTCAAACAACAGAGGAGGACATGAGAAAATAAACTGACTTGCTTCAAACCACAAACTGATCCTATGCATGGGTTTGGAGGCTCATGGAAGCAGGAGTGGTTTATTAATGAATAGATGAGGGCTCAAATGATTTCTTCTGATCTAAGAGCAGCTTTTGAGGGCTGCCTTTCTAGAGATGCCAGTGACCTGCCTTCGGCTGCTAAATGAGATGGGGAACATGGGGAGTCAGAGCTGTGGCTCCTCTCCAGGGCAGCAAGGCTGAGTCAGCACCAATATCTGCTCTGACCCTGAAAACCAGGACTTGGGCCACAGCTTGGCACTTCCCAAGGGACAGATTGCCTCCCATCAGGGATGCTAAATCAGCAGTCCCTCACTCCCCCAGCCGCTGAAGAAAACATGACTCAGCTTTTACCTATCCTCTCCTCAGAGGGGTCTTTTACTCCCCAGAAGCCTCACCCACCCCGTTTCCCAACTCCTACAAAGCTGTTGGATTAAAATTCAAAGGTGAAAGCACAGCAGGAAACAATTTGATACCAGGAGATGGACCAGCCGAGGAACGTTACAGGTTTTTTCCATGGCTGTTTCTTCTCAAGCATGTACACAAGCAACACGGGGTTATGCAACTTTGCATCAGTGCCTTTTAGCCACTCCAGGCAGGGAAGAAGCGGGCGTTATTTAGAATACTCCTCTCCTTAAATCAAGCTGAGAAATGTGCACTGGCATGAGCAGTGGGACTTGCAAAGTGTGCCGATTCCAAGTGTTCCCACTGATTTGTATGACACACTATCTTTCCAAGAACAATAGAAGCTCTGAAAGCCTGATGCAGTCTAACAACATGCAGTCCGATGGGAGTATACACTGTAAGGGCAGGTGGGAAAGTCCTTATGGATGTGGCCTGGACTGACAGACAGCATAGCCTGACCACAAGGCAGGGCCTGAAAAACCACTCTGATAAACACGCCCTTCAGTAGCCATATAGATTTGGATTCACTTACCCTGGGGAGGCAGCTCCCCTTCACCTTCCCATGGATGTTGTCCTTCCATCCCTGTGCTCCAGGACCATGGTTTAGTGGTGGGATGGCAGTGTTAGGGTAGCGGTTGGACTTGATGATCTTAAAGGTCTTTTCCAACCCAAACAATTCACTGTTACCAGCTCCTCCACCACACTGGGCCACCCCAACAGCTACAGGACACGGTCATGGCACCACGCAAATGGCAGAAGACCTCAGCTGGAGGCTGGAACAAAAGGGCATGGGAAGACAGACACCCCCTCACAGCTTCTTCCTACATACCTGATACTCAGGGACTTCAGGACCCAGACAAACAAAGACCTCAGCTTCGGCGTCTGGCCCCATGATGTCCCTGAGGTTATGTTGTGGGAGGGAGGGGGCTACCTAGATCTCTTAGTTCTGGTGTTGGGGATCTGCCAAAGCTGTATCAGAGCCCTGTTCTCAGTAATAATCTCAGCTGGACTCTGCCCCCTCCAGTTAGGAAGGGATGGACGCTATTGATGGAATCAAACACCTCCTCTCTGAAGGCTCAGAGACTCTGCAGAAAGCGCCGGTCCAACGTGGGTGTTTGGTGGAAGGACTGCACCTGCGACACTCCTTGTGCTGTTTGGTAGCACTCACATGCCTCATCCTGGAAATCATCACTAGCAGCTTGCAGTTATCACACTTCCAAGCCTCTAGAGGGAACGTGGGAGCTCTGCTGCCCATGCGTGCTGCAGCTCTTGCATGTTTGGCTTCCCTCTGTCCTGAAGCTCCAGACAGGAGTGGGACCATGGCTCCCTGTGGTTCCTGATGAGGGAGGATTAGTGTGAGCAGCTTCTGCAGGTTACATCAGCTTTGTTCCTGCTGGGCTGCTGCTTTCACACCGACCCAGAGGAAGAGCTCTACTGATGTTCCTGCATGAGCTGTGCCCTGAGCACAGACCACAAGCAGCTGCGTGGAGCATCTGTGGTCTCCTGGCCTTAGGATGATGACATCCAAGTGAGGGAGGAGAGCTGGGCAGTGCAGCATCTGTCTGCTGCTGCTTTGGTTGGTCACCTCCAGCCCTTCCCCAGCATCCTGCAGCTGACAGAATGCCTGTGCCGCTGTCTGCAGACTTGGTGCAAGCATACACAGCACAGCAAAAACAGGCAGCATGCTGCACTTCAATCCCCACTTCCAGATACAGCTGTTCTGGAGGAACAGATTCAGTGGATGTCTGTGGAGCTCAGCACCAGGCTGGGTGGCAGAACTGAGCCCAGTGCTCCCAGCCAACCCAGCCTCCTGGGGACTGCACCACGCTGGCTTGGCTTTTATTTTTAGTTCCGCCTTATCAGTAAGGAGGTGGCTGCCAGCTGCTCCCTTCAGTGCAGCACAGAAGAAATAATCAGCTCTGGCAGCAACTGCACTGGCACCAGAGGCAGCAGCTGGTGAGCCAGGCAAGCGTGCGCCCCACTGCCCTGGGGAGCAGAGCAGGGAGAGGCACCCCTGAGCACAGGCAGGTGGGATTCCCTGTAGATCCTCATCCTGGCCACATGCAGCACGTTCCTCCCGGGAAAACACAGTGTTCGGTCGGTTTGCAAGTGCTGGGGGGAGAGGCTTGAAAACCATCCATGTACCTGTGCTCATCCCTACCAAAAGAGAAGTTCTCTGCTGGCTCCTGCTCTGTGATTTAGGATGCTTCTCATACACACCTGGGAGTTGTGCCCCAGTTTTGCTACGGGTAGAGCTGCCAGGCTTTTTTGCCAAGCTGCTGTGACTGCTGTGGCCCTAATCCAGTGCTGGCCTTGGACCACCTGCCTCAGCTGAATCCTTGAAGGACGGACTCTAGCACAACCTGGAGAGTAAACATGGTGTGAGGTGAGCCACCCTTGGCGACACACCATGTGGCTGTGACGCACATTCCACAGATGACATGGTTTACCCTAAAAATGATTTGGTGAAATCTTTCCCAAGTAAAGGGGAGTTCATGCAGACCACAGCATACCCCCAGTCATGAGCAAAGTTGTCTCCACAACACACTCATAATTAATGGAGAGAGAGTGTACTTCCACGTAGCTCAGGAAAGCACAGCAGTGGGCAGAAAGATTGGGGATTGCCAGTGGAATCACAACCACATGTATCAAACAAGTGCAAACGGGAGCAACTGCTGAGTGCCGGTGCGGCTTTCAGCATGGGACAGAGATGGGAGAGGCAGAGTGGGAAGTCTGGGCTGCAGCTGGGGCAAACTTTACTCTGCCACCTCCAGGCAGATAAAGCTGCAGCCCATCCAGGGAGCAGAGGCAAAAGGTGCTCTGAAAAAATTAGCTACAACCTGGGATGGCCAAGGGAGGAGATGCAGTGTGGTGATCGGGATCACAGCCCAGCAAGCAGGTGCTGTGCCAAGTCCCAGAACATGCCGCAGATGGAACACTGATGCTCTGCCAGATGCCAAGCAGTACTGGCCCTGAGCTTTGAGGAAGGTAGGATGAAAAAAAAAACATTTTGGAGAAGCTCAGGTAGCTTCTACATCACCTCCTAGAGGAGCCTGGGAAAACTCATCTTCTCTATCCAACACACCCTGTTCTGGGCCAGCACAAGGGAGGAACAGAGAAAGCTGAAACCCTGAAATGGTAGGAGGTCCCTTGTGGTTCCTGGCTCAAGCTGATGCAGATCCATTTCAGCTGAATGCAAGATTATCTTGACAGCTTGAAAGCTGTTCTTAAATGCAGCTCATGCACAACGCACTATGTAGCTAGGGGAGACACTGTAAATCACAGCTTGGTGGACATGGGATACGAAAGAAGTGAAGAGGAGTTAAGAGGCCATAATATAGGTGTGACTCACTTTGACAAATGCCTTCGATATGGCAATTCAAGGCCTCACTATTGCAGCCACGTGAATCAGCAGCAAAGGCTGTACTGTGACAAAGACCTGGATTAATGGATGATTCAGTGGACTCAGACTTGCTACCACATCTTGCAGCACCTCACAATTCCCACTGGAGTTAAGGGATGCTGGGCTGATGGACAAGAGCCACAGTTCCAGAATCAGAGACGTTTCTGGGGCCAAAGTCAATTCATCCTAGAGTGAGAAGTAAAGTAACAACTCCACCTCCAAGAAACAAGGCAGAAGAGCTCCAGGCAGAGAGCAGACTATTCCCAACAAAACTGCTAGACAGCAAAGGGAATCCCAGGATAAACAAGACTCTAAACTTTCCTTATGGTCCAAAGGTGGCAAACGTACAGCAGCTGAGCGGCAGCCAGCAAGTCCCTGACCCCATTCCCTATTTCAGCCTGGCCCTTTTTAACAGGCAGCTTTCCCATAACCCTGTCCCTTGGGCAAAAGCACAATGCTGCCAGTGATACAGGAGGAGCTCTGCCTCTGCTTGTCAGGAACTGGGAGGCAAAGAGAGGAGGAGAAAGTGGGCAAACTCCTGCACCTCACAGCGTGTCTGATTCTGCCTTCCCTTCTGCTCCTTGACTTGGCCACCATGCTTTCCTTCCCCTTCCACCTCTGCAGTGCTGGGCATGAGAGGGGAGAGGGCAGGAAAAACCCTGGGAAGAAAAGAGAGCAGATGCAGCGTGCTGATCGAAAACTGCCCAGGATGAGCAATGTGGGGCTGGGGAGCAGCTGGAAACTTGGTATCTTCAGGGAACCACTGCAAACTCCTCATCCCCTTGCTCAGGAAACAAGGGTGCACCTTGTGTGGGGAGTCCAGCTGTGTCCTGGAAGGAATCACCCCCCCTCTGTGGGGTCTATAACCACCTAGAAACCCCAGTCTGGGCTGCGGATACAGAAGAGTGTCAGAGTCCTCCAAGCTGCTGTTCAGGAGTGCCCATGCCATGACCTGCAGGATTTGCTTGTAGGGTGTGGATACTGTATCAGGTTTATATTTTCTCCACATCATTAAAAGCAGCCCTGTCATCAGTAGTGCTTGGACTGGAGACAGTTCTGATGGTTCTGGGCCCGTGACAGGAGCCAGAAAGCCAACAGCAGTCATTTTCCAGCCTTGGTGGGGCCAGCCCTTTCTCAGACGGTCCTTTGGACCAGCCCTGCAAAGGGTCTTGATTCCCTGTAGATCCTCATCCTGGCCACATGCAGCACGTTCCTCCCGGGAAAACACAGTGTTCGGTCGGTTTGCAAGTGCTGGGGGGAGAGGCTTGAAAACCATCCATGTACCTGTGCTCATCCCTACCAAAAGAGAAGTTCTCTGCTGGCTCCTGCTCTGTGATTTAGGATGCTTCTCATACACACCTGGGAGTTGTGCCCCAGTTTTGCTACGGGTAGAGCTGCCAGGCTTTTTTGCCAAGCTGCTGTGACTGCTGTGGCCCTAATCCAGTGCTGGCCTTGGACCACCTGCCTCAGCTGAATCCTTGAAGGACGGACTCTAGCACAACCTGGAGAGTAAACATGGTGTGAGGTGAGCCACCCTTGGCGACACACCATGTGGCTGTGACGCACATTCCACAGATGACATGGTTTACCCTAAAAATGATTTGGTGAAATCTTTCCCAAGTAAAGGGGAGTTCATGCAGACCACAGCATACCCCCAGTCATGAGCAAAGTTGTCTCCACAACACACTCATAATTAATGGAGAGAGAGTGTACTTCCACGTAGCTCAGGAAAGCACAGCAGTGGGCAGAAAGATTGGGGATTGCCAGTGGAATCACAACCACATGTATCAAACAAGTGCAAACGGGAGCAACTGCTGAGTGCCGGTGCGGCTTTCAGCATGGGACAGAGATGGGAGAGGCAGAGTGGGAAGTCTGGGCTGCAGCTGGGGCAAACTTTACTCTGCCACCTCCAGGCAGATAAAGCTGCAGCCCATCCAGGGAGCAGAGGCAAAAGGTGCTCTGAAAAAATTAGCTACAACCTGGGATGGCCAAGGGAGGAGATGCAGTGTGGTGATCGGGATCACAGCCCAGCAAGCAGGTGCTGTGCCAAGTCCCAGAACATGCCGCAGATGGAACACTGATGCTCTGCCAGATGCCAAGCAGTACTGGCCCTGAGCTTTGAGGAAGGTAGGATGAAAAAAAAAACATTTTGGAGAAGCTCAGGTAGCTTCTACATCACCTCCTAGAGGAGCCTGGGAAAACTCATCTTCTCTATCCAACACACCCTGTTCTGGGCCAGCACAAGGGAGGAACAGAGAAAGCTGAAACCCTGAAATGGTAGGAGGTCCCTTGTGGTTCCTGGCTCAAGCTGATGCAGATCCATTTCAGCTGAATGCAAGATTATCTTGACAGCTTGAAAGCTGTTCTTAAATGCAGCTCATGCACAACGCACTATGTAGCTAGGGGAGACACTGTAAATCACAGCTTGGTGGACATGGGATACGAAAGAAGTGAAGAGGAGTTAAGAGGCCATAATATAGGTGTGACTCACTTTGACAAATGCCTTCGATATGGCAATTCAAGGCCTCACTATTGCAGCCACGTGAATCAGCAGCAAAGGCTGTACTGTGACAAAGACCTGGATTAATGGATGATTCAGTGGACTCAGACTTGCTACCACATCTTGCAGCACCTCACAATTCCCACTGGAGTTAAGGGATGCTGGGCTGATGGACAAGAGCCACAGTTCCAGAATCAGAGACGTTTCTGGGGCCAAAGTCAATTCATCCTAGAGTGAGAAGTAAAGTAACAACTCCACCTCCAAGAAACAAGGCAGAAGAGCTCCAGGCAGAGAGCAGACTATTCCCAACAAAACTGCTAGACAGCAAAGGGAATCCCAGGATAAACAAGACTCTAAACTTTCCTTATGGTCCAAAGGTGGCAAACGTACAGCAGCTGAGCGGCAGCCAGCAAGTCCCTGACCCCATTCCCTATTTCAGCCTGGCCCTTTTTAACAGGCAGCTTTCCCATAAACCTGTCCCTTGGGCAAAAGCACAATGCTGCCAGTGATACAGGAGGAGCTCTGCCTCTGCTTGTCAGGAACTGGGAGGCAAAGAGAGGAGGAGAAAGTGGGCAAACTCCTGCACCTCACAGCGTGTCTGATTCTGCCTTCCCTTCTGCTCCTTGACTTGGCCACCATGCTTTCCTTCCCCTTCCACCTCTGCAGTGCTGGGCATGAGAGGGGAGAGGGCAGGAAAAACCCTGGGAAGAAAAGAGAGCAGATGCAGCGTGCTGATCGAAAACTGCCCAGGATGAGCAATGTGGGGCTGGGGAGCAGCTGGAAACTTGGTATCTTCAGGGAACCACTGCAAACTCCTCATCCCCTTGCTCAGGAAACAAGGGTGCACCTTGTGTGGGGAGTCCAGCTGTGTCCTGGAAGGAATCACCCCCCCTCTGTGGGGTCTATAACCACCTAGAACCCCCAGTCTGGGCTGCGGATACAGAAGAGTGTCAGAGTCCTCCAAGCTGCTGTTCAGGAGTGCCCATGCCATGACCTGCAGGATTTGCTTGTAGGGTGTGGATACTGTATCAGGTTTATATTTTCTCCACATCATTAAAAGCAGCCCTGTCATCAGTAGTGCTTGGACTGGAGACAGTTCTGATGGTTCTGGGCCCGTGACAGGAGCCAGAAAGCCAACAGCAGTCATTTTCCAGCCTTGGTGGGGCCAGCCCTTTCTCAGACGGTCCTTTGGACCAGCCCTGCAAAGGGTCTTTAAACATTGATTTTTGAAGGTGCCAGCATCTAACTCAACTGCTTCTCTTAATTTTTGCCTTCTTGCCAGTCCTCTTGTTTTACAGACAGGACATATCACTTTTTCTAATTGCTCAAGGACTCTCTGGCCAGGACCCGCATACGGGTTTCCACCATTAATAACAGATGTGGAGCTGGTATCTCAACCAGTGTCCATCTCCCCTGCTCACATCTCCCTCCCTTTCAGGTGTGTCTCTGCCAGAAAAGATTTGGGATCTGTGGCAAACTCCAAGGCTTTCTGAGTGCCTTTGGCCTCCTCCACTGATCTCCAACCCCAACAGAGTGACTATTTGCTTGCTCAATGCAAGTTTATCCTAGAAGCCCCCATTGATACACAGCCACATTCGTCACTTGAGTCTCTGCAGATCCTCTGCCAGTTCAGGTGGGGT
This sequence comes from Egretta garzetta, assembly GCF_000687185.1. Classification (NCBI taxonomy): domain Eukaryota; kingdom Metazoa; phylum Chordata; class Aves; order Pelecaniformes; family Ardeidae; genus Egretta; species Egretta garzetta. The sequence continues at coordinate 1,226,682 of NW_009266282.1, read as the reverse complement.
TTCTTACTTCTCCCTTTCCCCCCAGCTCTTAGCTCTGCTCGGGCCAGCTCAGAGAGATGCCTGGCTCTAAGCCACACATCAAGAGCTGGTATCAGATCTGGATCAGTGAGTCTCTTTTTTATGGGGATAAGTTTGGCAGAAATTGGTCTACTCAAGCTGATTGTTAAAACCTCTCCTCTCGGCTGGTTTTCCCAGCCATTCATTGCACTAGGATACTAAACCAAGCCAGAGGCACCTCCTGGGGGTAATTCACTCCAGGCAATGGTCTTTGACCCCATGTGAGAACAGTGCTCCATGTCCTGTACCAGCAGGAGAAAATCCACTGCAAATGCCAGGTCCTGCCCATCTCCACCTCCTCAGAGCCTTCCCTGATGGCACTCGTGCAAATGGACTTTCTGGCCCAGCATCTTTTCACAGGTCTTCCATGGAAGCTTCCAAAGCGATCTGTAACATTTCTGGTGAGGCCTCCACTTCTACAGCTCCTCTCCATTCCCAGGTATTTTTTGCAAATATCCCCATCATCTATCTCATTTTAGTTCACCAAGAATATCAACTCACAGTGTGTGTTATGTGCACACTTAGTCAAGCCCTGGGCTCCTATAGGTTTGCACTATTAGACAGAAACATTAGCAATTGACTCATATATTTATCTTATACAGTCTTGCTCCTTTACCATCAATTGTGTATGAAATCCTGTTTTTCCGTACATGCTGAGCATCAAATCACGGGGGAAACTCACTGCGCTCACAACTGCCAGCCTTCTCTGAGTCAGTGCTCTTCCCAAAATGTCCTCTCTTAGGAACTGGCATTTTCTCCCTGCGCAATCAATGCCAGAGCACACAGTTTCCTCTTCATGCCTCTGACACTGCAGTGCTCTTAGTTCATGCCATTATGAAAAGTCACAGAAAAAATGACTGTTAATCATAGAAGTCTTTAAAAATGCTACCTATGGAAGAAAACCTATGTAATAGAAGGGACAGAGCAGCAGCAGATGAGGCACACAGCTGTGCACTGTACACACTCATAAGAACACACCACAGGTTTGGGAGATGCATCTCTTCTGGATATGGCAGAGCAAATTAAAATACCACAAGCCTGACCTGGTCAGTTCTGTGAGAGCTGCTCTGTTCTGACACCAAGCCAAGGAGATCAAAGAAATTTGTACATTCACCCCTTTTTTCTAAGTGTAACCTTGGTACTCATAGCTCCAGAAAGTTAGGAACAGCTTACGGAGGTGTCCTCACCGGAGGAACGTTCCCTTCACATTTGTTTAATGTTCCAATGAGATTCTTTATTAATTAGTAAAAAAAAAATCAGACAAAAGCCATGCTGTGCTGCAGAAGTGAAAGTACCTCCCAGCAATTCAGAGTAATTCAAAGCAGACTACCTTACAAGACAGAAGTACTAAGTCCCCAACCAGCAAAGGAAATTCCTGCTTAAACCACTAAAAGACCCGGCCAATGGTAAGGATACGCACAGTTAACATACAAAGATGAGCCTGATGATGCCCTAAAACACTCCTAAAAATTCCCAAGGCAGGGGTAGCATCCACAGATATCTTGCAGAGGAATCATTAAAGGACTAATGGCATCTTTCTGTCCCTTATTCTTTAGGATTCAGATTTTGTTTTCATGTGGCCACAGCATCAGAGTGTTGGTGGGAAGGGACCTCTGCACAGACCTGAGCCTCCTACCTGCAGGGTGGTCCCCTCTCCCTGCAGGGAGGATGAAAATGGGGAGGACAAAGCAGTTGGTGGCCTCACACAGTCACATCCTCAGCACTGGCAGCAGGTAGCTCACCCCTGTGGGATCCTGGCTGCTGGCAAGAGGGTGGGTGACACCCCTGAGCCCCAAGGATATCTCAGAGGACAAGAGCCAGTGGGCTTTGCCCAAGGGGTCCCTGTCCTTCTCAAGCACCCCCAGAAGCCTAAGGAGAGAAAGAATCAGAGCATCTCCTCTTCGTGATGGAGACAGAACCATCCCCACCATGAGCACATCTCCTGGGGTCATGGCTGTGTACACTCAGGGGTCTCTTCTGAGCAGGTGAAAGGCAGCCACAGGACTCCTAGAGGTCATCTAGTCCAACCCCCCTGCCGTGAGCAGGGACACTGCTAACTAGATCAGGTTGCTCAGAGCCCCATCCCTGCCGAGAGGGACTTAAGTGGAGTATCGAGATAAATTGCAGTAGCAGATTGATGGTAGGAACTCTTGTGAAAGGTGCTGCATCTATGCCCATGGAGATTTGTAGGAACACGCAATACCTCCAGGGGAAAAAAAAAAAGTAAGAACTTCAAGACAGAGTAAGTTTTCTACTGTGAGAAATCACTTTCTACTTGGACCCTTCTGGTATCTACCTTCTGATGAATTTTGGGTAACCTTATTTTTCAGCATCACCCTTCCTTTTTAAGGTTGAAGTTTAAGAACACTAGCTGAATGTTAGAGAAAGAGATAATAAAAAAATAATCTTCCAATAGGTCCTCATGCACCTGCCAGTAGCCACACAGCACCTTCTTATTTTGAAGCCACCACAGAAATGAGTCAGGTTGCTTTCCTGCAAGGACTCATTCAAAAGCTCCTTCACTTCCTAAATAGGGTCATCACATGTAAGTATCTGTAACCACAGAGATCACCAATGCTTAATCTACAAAAATGCACGTTGTGTCTCCAATAGCACCAGTGCTCCAGCATGCTGCCACACTCAAATTGTACCATCCACATAGTCTTACTTCATTCAGAGAAAAATTATACCCACACATCTGCAGAAACCTAAGACCTGAGCACAGGACTTGCTTGCATATGGAATAATCCGAGGCTACCAAACCCCAGGAATGGCAAAGAACATTCACCCTTATTTAGACTGGATATAAGGAAGAAATTCTTTACAATGAGGGTGCTGAAACACTGGAATGGGTTGCTCAGAGAGGTAGTGGAGGCCCCATCCCTGGGAACATTCCAGGCCAGGTTGGACGGGGCTCTGAGCAACCTGATCTAGTTAGCGGTGTCCCTGCTCCCTGCAGGGGGGTTGGACTAGATGACCTCTAGGGGTCCCTTCCAACCCAAAACATTCTATGATTCTGTGATTCTATGACAATCTGTTAAATGGCTCCACAGCAGCCACCAGTCACAAGACAGTCCAGGAGGCCACAGCAGCTGTAGGCGATGGATCTGGGTGTCCCAAGAGATCCCCACGTCAGCCCAGCCTGAGGTGCCCACACCTGCAGTGGCAGATCAGGAGTGAAGGAGCCCAGGAGCAGGGGTCTCTTTATGAGTTGCTGTCCCCCTTGAGTTTTTCTCCTTGGGGTGTGATGCCCTGTCCCTGTGCCTCCACAGACGTGGACAACAGCCACATTTTGGTGAGCACTGGGGTAGAGCCAGCCAAGACACAACCCAGAACTTAGGCTCAGAGCAGGCTGGTGGCCCTGTATATGGATGGTGACACCACAGTGTCAGCCTCCACTTCCCAGGTGCTTTTAACAGCTATAGAGAGACTCACGGGTCACATCCCTGGCTGCCCCTGGACAATTGGCCCCAGCCACCAGCAGCCCTTGGTGAAGCATCAGGTCTGAGGGTTTCCAGATGTCCCTGGGAAGCAAGGGTGGCCACTGCAGCCTCCTGCCAGGGGCCTGTGCCTAATTTGAGCTGTCCCCAGGAAGCAAGGGTGGCCTGGGAAGCATGCTTTCTAGCTCCGTGCATTGAGCACTGCATGTTGGCCCCAGTCGGAAGGGCTGGCCCACATGTGCATCTTGCTTGTTTTTCATCTCCCAAGGGGTCAGGCAGCCCCTGCAGTGCTGTTAAATGCAGACTGCCTTTCAGGCTTACTCCTTGCCAGCAGTCTCTGTGTGAGGCCAGTGCAGTTTGCTTGCACAAGACAACAGAAAGTGATTTTTACACTTGACAACAATGAAGTATTCTTGCATTTAATAATAAGTATGTATGTGCTCTCTAGACTCAATGCCTTTTGGAAAAGCCCTTGAATCCATCAGTCCCATCCCACCCTCCAAAGGGGTGCAAGTGACAATCTGCCTGTGCGCTGCTTCTGCCTGGGGGGGATGTTCTGGGGCAAGCTGCTTACGTCCCACGGGAGAGCAGACACCCCAAACCACAGGGGAGGAAGGTGGGCATTTTTCAAGCCAAGAGCTGCTTCTTCAGCTTGTTGATGGGAAGAAAGGCAGGGAGGGCTGAGGGAATAAGGCGGCCAAGGTGCACTCTGGTGCTGCAGAGCAGGGAGCCCTGGACTCAGCCAAGGCAGAGCTGGGGATCCCCAGCCAGATCAGGACACAGCGAAGGGCTTCAGGTCTGTCATAGAGGGGCCACGTGCAGCCTGGAACCCTGTCACCGCTCACACCAAGAGCTCTGCATGGGAATGGGCAGGCAGCCACGTGTCACGGGAGGGCAGCTAGGGAGCACAGAAACCCTGTGGGTGCATGTGGATGGGGCTCCCTATGCCCACCCAGGGCTCCCTTGCTGCAGCCACCTTGGGGAGTGTCCTAAAGCAGCAGCGAGGGCTCAGTCACAGCCCGTTCCTGGGGTGCTGCTGTCCCGAGCCGTGCTGCCGTGATTAGGGAATGCAAACTGCATCATGCTGGCTTTCAAAGAATGTTTGGAGTGTTTCATTTTCTTTCCCCTTCCAGTATGACCACAAAGTCAACATCCTTTGAGTGAGGAGCTGGCCAGGTTTGCTGTACTTCAGGCCACTCTGTGGCACTGGAAACATCGCTGGAAAGCTGATTTGGCAGGATTTTGTCATGATCTGCCAGGCTGGAAATTGCAGGTGCATTCGGCGATGTCTTGTATGGCTGTGCGTGGTTCCCACCTTCCAGAAAGCACACCCTGGGGAATGCCAGCAAGAGAGCCAGGCACCACCAGAAACTCATCCAGAACAAAAGCTCAGCCCAATCTAAGAGCCATTCCAAATATTTGTGCAAAAAAAGGGGGAAAAAAAAGAAAAAAAAAATTACATGTAGGGAGCTTCAAGCTGAATTAAACTGAACATCATCATTTCTCATCCTTTTAAAGGTCCCTCCGAGTTGGTTTTCAACTTAAAAATGCCACTGATAAATCACTTGCATTCAAACAAAGCCACCTGGTTTTGATTCTGATACTTGCACTCACTAAACCGATTATTATGGTTTGTTTTTTTTTTTTTTTTTTTTCTCAAGAACAGACCTTTTTCTGTGCAAAACATCCATTTCAGTGAAACCCTCCTGTTCAGCAGAAAAGCTCCTGGCCTGGGAAGCGGAGGAGGAGGCTGAGGACCAAACTTTGGAGCCCAGGGAGAGAGTATCCCATGGCCAGTGCCCTGGCCACCCCAGGGGTGTATGTGCCACCTACACCCTCCTGCCCACTGGCTCATCCCAGCCAGCACTGGGCTGCAGCCACCCAGCGCAGCCACACTGTGCCCCCCAGCCAGGGCTGTGCAGAGGGCAGTCCTCAGGCTGCTGGGACCCTGGGTGAGGGCTGAGTCCTGGCACCGGCTGCACTGACAGCACAGGGTCCTGGGGGGCTGGAGGCATTCCCCCCGAGGTGTACACAAGGCTCACCGTCATCTACCTCACTGAGGGCAAATGACCTCCATGGACCATTGCTGTGCTTCCAAGCTGAGCAGGGAGGAAGGCTGGGAGGCTCAGGGGGCTTGCAGCAGGGCCAGGGAAACATGCTCGCTCCGGTCCTGGGGGATGCCACACACTCCCATGCCAGGGACATCAGGACAAAACACAGTGACTTTCCCGCTGCTGACAAGCACTGTCATGCCAGCCCCAGCTCTGCCCCATCCCATGGACGTGGCAGGGCCGGTGCCTTGTTGTTGAGGATGGAGCCCATCCCACAGGCAGCTCCTTCCATCTTCACACTTCAGGGACCTACTCTCGCCAGGCACTGGCCAAAACCACCAAAGTAGATTCATGTGGCTGGTATTTACAATGTGCACTCGGTCAGAAATGAGTAGCTGTGTGGCTCAGTGCGTGTTTCATTTCGGCTCGACATAATGAGGTATGAGCTCACCATATCTGCCATGACATCACATGGCATGGTAACCCACAGCCCAGAGTATCACGCAGGGTGAGCACATGGGGTATATATTCTCCTTAGAAACGTCTGGCCTATAAATGCCAGAATCTTCCTGCACGGAACTAAAAACATTTATTCTGGAAGAGTCTAGAGGCTCATGGCTAAAGGCAATAAATACAGATTTAATTTCATAGTTAATACCCTGTCCAGGGTAAAGTGCTCATTTTTAATATCGTTGCCTGTGATCTGACATTACCAACAAGATGTTGCAATACAATATCTGAGTCATTGCACAGGAGATAATGGTATTTTCTTGAGTTCAATCTGGAGGAGAGTTGGCCCCATTAATCAGGCTTGAAAAAACGATGCCAGAGAGTCTGCCAGAGAGTCTGTCTGGCCTGCTCTGAGCACAAGTTACGTGACCCAGGGCTGCAGGGAGAGGGGGAGAGCATGAACAGACCTGGATGTCGCAGTGGGGGATCTCCTGGGAGCATCTCATGTGCACTGGGCCTTTCTCAGGGTCAGCCAAGAGACTCCCGAGTTTGGGCTACAGGGGAGTCGAGAGTGACAGTGTCACTCCGACTCTGCCTTTGCTTTTACGCTGCTCCAGGGGAGCTGCCATGGCCAGCGTGCCTTGGCACGGCTGGAGTTTGGGATCTGGGGAGTCCTGGTGGTGTGGAGGAACTGGCCAACATGACAGCGTCCCTCAAGTTTGTCCATTAGCACGCCTGAGCACCCCATCATTGTTGAGCCCAAAGCCAACAGCGGGGTACAACAATGCTTGGTAAAGAAACTGAGGAAGGAATGTGCATTATGGACAGGTCAATAAATCTCTCAGGTAGGGACATGGGGAAGGGAAGCCAAGAGGAAACACCCCATCAAAGAAATACTGCCCTTAAAAGTATGCACAAGTCTTGTAGGTCTCCTCAGGGTAGGAAGCAGAAGAAGAGAAAGATGGGAACTGAGAGAGAAGCCTGCTTTGGGCTCTGGGAGTGCTGATGGAGCTCGACAAGTCTGGAGAAAACCAGGACCTCTCTGCGGAATAAAGGGCTTTCTTTTCTGCAGGCAAGCAGAAGCAGCTCCAGTTATCCAGCAACGCCAGCGTGGGAGGGAGACCTCTCTGGCAGAGCGCTCTTTAATCTGGCAGGCAAAACCCAGGACCTACACAGAAATATGCAATGTACTTTTAACACTGAGCACTATTGGCCCATTGGCCCAACTTGGCTGGGGATGCAGCAGATTTGCTTTCAGCAAGACAGCTTTAATTCAAGACCGGGTACCTCATTGTAAAAGAAATACTTTTTCTTGACCAGACGTTGCAGACGGGATGCGAGAATCAGCAGATGAACATCCCTGGCCTGCTATGCAGAGGTCAGAGCAGATGACTCCTTCTGTCCTTGAAAGCCAGTAAATGGTTCTGCAGAAACTTAATGTGTGAACGAAAAAGTGACTCATGAGAATAAGACACGTTAACTCTTGTTATCTTACCTCCAGAGGCAGTGTGCCATGTCTGGGGAGAGCAGAGGCTGTAAGACAGAGCTCAGCCTACCCCGGGGTCTAAGCCAGAGGAGCGGTGAGAGAAAGCACGGTGTTTAGGAAGGCTCTGTACAACCGACCTGTCCTGATCAGGAGGGTGCACAGATAGGGATTGTGCTGAGACATCCTCACCTGCCATCTGGAAATCTCCTGTGGGTCAGCAGAGACCAAACCCAATTGCTTGAGTGGCCCATCCAGTCTCCCTGCTCCCCAAGGTTTTCTGTGGGTTTCAGGCAGGGTAGTGCCTGCAGTGGCCTGTCCAGCTGGATCCACAGCCATCTGTTTTCTCCTACCTTCTCCTCACCAAGCAGCCTGGTCATACAGCAATGAGTCAGGGGTGCAACCACTTCGGGCTTGCCCTCTTCCCTACGCACACCACCTCACATGCAAAGCTCTCAGCAACCCCAGGGAAGGTGCCAAGGGAGGTCTGGGGTCTTGTCCCCCTCTGGGCTTCACCCACTTCCCACGGGAATGCATGAGCTCTGAACACACAGGGTGGTTTGGCTGCTGGACCAGCACGCGGTGCCCAACAGTATTGCCCCACTTGTTCCAGGTATAAAACAGATGGTCACCCACTGCACCATTACTCTGGAGTGAGGGTGAAGTGTGGGACCCATTTCTATGACAGAGAAGTCCTGCCATGAGCTGGGCAGCTCACAAGAGACCTTCCAGCCATAGGCATCCTCTGCAGAATGAGTCACGACTGCTTGCCCAAATGTTGTGTCAATGAAACGTGGTATTTTTTTACATCGAGTTCACAATTTCAAAAGGAAACGTACATTTCCTACAAAAAAAAAAAAAAAAAAACCAAAAAGGAAATTGGGTTTCCAGTGAAATCTGAATAACCCCAAAGTAATTACAGAGTTTCTCATTTTAGCTCCCAAACTAAAAATGTTGGGGAAATTTGGAGAATCAAAAAACACTTGAACTAAATGTCTCAATCTTCAGATGCCAAAAGAGAAACGATGCCATCTTCATGGTTCTGGATTTTGGACAAGCCTTATTTTATTCAAATCAATATATATTCTGACAAGAAACATTTCATGAAAACAACTTTTCTCAGGAACAATTTCCACTTCCCAGTTCTGTGACCCTAAGACGTATGCCAAATGTCACTAAGAGTCAATGTTTTATTCTATTTAACTGAAAAGCAAAATGGCCATAAAGCGAATATTTAAAGTGAAGCTCTGTTCTGAAAATATATCTACTTAATGTTAAAAAGATTCAGTTTCACAGAGCTGAAAACAATTATGAACTGAATCAATTGGGAGAAGGAATTTAATCAGAAAAATATGAATGCTAAGTGGGAATTGTTGAAAAACATTTTACGCATTGTCCCAAAACCACAATCCCACAATTGAGAAAGAAGGCAACATTGGTTAAAAAGAAAGATGACGCTGGCTTGGGAGGGAAGTGAAGACAACTGTGAAAAATAAGAAAACCATATATAACTTAAGAAAGTGGAAACTGATAATAATGAATGAGAAGTGAGAAACTGTAGAAAACTGATAAGGGAAGCCAAGAGCTGAGGACAATGTATGGGCTGCAAACCTGAAGCTAATGAGAAGCAATTTCTCTCGACATAAAAGGAATAAATATAGCTCTTCTGAAGTCGTTGGTTGTATTAGTCTATCTCTGGATGGATGCACTAGAGCAATCAACAGCAATAGAAGAAAGCCAACATTTGCCAATGTTTGTAGAAGTATTTGGCTGGACCAAATACCAGTAGGGCTGTTGGCCTGGCATCAGCTTGGGGCAGTCACCTCCAAAGGCTGCTACAGCATGCAACAGAGAGAGATTTAAGTAAAAGAAATACAATTAATGCTAATTCACGTAGATCTATAGAAAATGGAACATGTCAAACTAAGATTAATCTTTTTCCTGAAATTACAAGTTTGATTGATAAAAATAATATTGGTGGTGTAATGTACTTAGACTTCTGCAAGGCAATTGACTTGGTACTGTATGACATTTTGATTAAGAAACTAGAACAATACACAATCAACATGGCACATATTAAATAGATTAAAAGCTGGCTGGGTGACGTGTCTCAGATGCAATTGTAAATGGGAACTCCTCACCCAGCAGGGGTGGATTTAGTGGAGTTCCCCAGGGGTCAGCTCTTGGCCCTGTGCTATTCAACATTTTTATCAATGATCTGAAAAAATATTAAATCATCTGTGGTAAAGTTTGCTGATGACACTCAGATTGTGAGACTGGCAAATAGAGAAGCAGCCAGATCACTGCTGCAGAATGGCCTGGGTTGCTGGTTAAACCGGGCACAAGCAGATAGTTAATATAGCCAAATATAGTCATGCATCTAGGGAACAAGAATGCAGATTATCAGCCATATACAAGGCAGGGTGCTCTGTCCTGGGAAGTGGTGACTATGAGACCCTGGGGAGCCTGGTAGAGCTTGAGTTGGCCCTCCCACGTGAAGGTGGCCAAAGCGCTATGGTGTTCTCTGGACAACAGCCCCCAGGGGCAGTAGACAAATCGCACTACCTCGCATCTGGGTGCCCGTGCCTACTCAGCACCTGGTTCTGATGCTCATTGTTCACTGGGATGTTGAGAGATTGAGGGAAAAGCTGTGAAGATGATTAAAGAGAACCAACCTTGCAGTGAGAGACCTCCAGAGACCGATCTACTCTGCTTGCCAAACCCCAGGTGCCAAGGTATCTAGATCACCTATATTTCCCCACATTAAGACTCTCCAGCCTTGCAGATGGAGCTCTACTATGATCCAATGTCCAGAAGCTGAAGCTGGGCAAACTGAGACTAGTGATATGGCATAATGCTCACTGGCCTACCAGCAAGGTTAATTAACCACTGGTACAACTTACTAAGGCAGTGTGGGAATCTCTGTCAATAGCAAATGTTACGTCATGCTTGCTTGCTTGCTCTGATTCAAGCAGGAATAAATCTGGGCTCAGATCATACCTGGTAGCCAGACTAGATAATCACAAAGGTATCTGAAGGCCTCTTAGGCCAAGCAATGATGGAAAGGAACTCTGAAAATGAAACCATCACTACTCTTGCTGACTCTGCTCATACTTAGAGGCAGGGACCAAGTCCCACTGTTCCCTTTCAGGCATGCCCTGCTGAGAGTAAAAGCTTCATTGGGCATTTGAAAACTGGCATTTTTTCCTGGTGGTAAGTTTTCTACAAAAAAAGCTATGTCCATTTCTTAGACCTGCAGGGATCTTACAGAGCAAAAGCAGAAGTGACCTTTCCTTCCAAGACTAGCCTTTTAGGACCTCCTTGTCCTGGCAGCCCACAAGCCATGGGTATGTTGAACTCAGCAAGACACATGGTCCCATGGTGGGACTGTGTCGCTCGCTGGACCCAGGGTTGCTGAACAGGCCTCCAACATGAAGGGTCAATTATGGTCAATTTTAGAAGGGACAAACAGTCTGAAGGGTGACACACCATGAATTCAGGAAGGGGCCACGTGCACCTTTTACCGAGCATTGGGTGGTTCCAGTGACTTCCCTCCTGTTCTGATAGGTCACACCAGGGCACTTGTGGCCTCCGTCTTACCTTGCCCTTTACAGCTCTAATCTTCCTGGTTTTTCTTTCATGACTCCCCTTTTCAATCCTCCTCCAAATTAACTTTTTACTAATTATTTTCTCAAAAAAAAAGGCTTTTATTCTTGACATTATTTCTTTTCAAATTCTCAGGATTTTTTTAGTGCCAAATTAACTGAAAACTGGGCTTCCTAAACAAAGGTTGGCTCTGTGTACTCTCACATGAGCTCTAACTTCCCCTAATCTCACACCCCCTAAGCTTGCCTCCTTAGATGTCCAAGCAGGAGCACACCTGACTCACAGTGGCCCAGACACAGCAATTAACTTGCCATCTGACATCCACTTCCTCCTCTCCTCTCCTCTCCTCTCCTCTCCTCTCCTCTCCTCTCCTCCTCCTCTCCTCTGCCTTCTCTCTTCCTCCTCTCCTCTGCCTTCTCTCTTCCTCCTCTCCTCTGCCTTCTCTCTTCCTCCTCTCCTCTGCCTTCTCTCTTCCTCCTCCTCCTCTCCTCTGCCTTCTCTCTTCCTCCTCTCCTCTGCCTTCTCTCTTCCTCCTCTCCTCTGCCTTCTCTCTTCCTCCTCTCCCTCCCCTCCCCTCCCTCCCTCCCTTTAGCACTGCCACCTTCCCAGATGCTCACATCATCTTGGTTCTTCAGTTGTACCCAACCTAGCTGCTCCTACCCACATCATGTAACAAGACTGACCAGGCTGTGAAGGCTTTTCTTGGACTGCAAGCATGGGAAGAGCTGCTGTCATCCATACTTCATGGCACATCAGGAATCATTCAGCAAAACAGTTTTCCAGAAACTCTGACCTCTCAGAACTGACAAGGATGGGCGTCATCCTCTTCTGGAGGCAGGCTGCTTTGTCACCCTCCACACTTGGGTGAGTAGGTATAGCTTTTATAGTCAGTGGTGTTCAGGAAGCAATTCAACTCACACTAAGTAGACGTCTAAAATGGAGCAGATGATCCTCTACCTAGAAACGCCAACTTCTGTGCCATGACACAGTGGCTGGGGACTCCTGGTTCCCTGCACAGCTCTGTGCAATAAACCCTGAAGTCTTTTCAGGGCCTTGGAGCCAAGAGGACTGTGGCTCTTCCCAGCAGTTGGAAATCCCTGCAGCTTGCTCACAGTGAAGGCAGCTCCAGGAGGTGTGCAAGGACTGCAGATGCAGACCATACACCTTGTGCAGACTGGAGCATGGAGATGGTCACAGAAGGAAGCACAACCATAGCTACAAAGAGCCAAGGCCTTCTTGCTCCATTTCATCAGGGTTTTATGAACCCTTGTGAACTGCTGAAAGAAGGTGGCTTTCAGAAAAGCCAGCCCATGGAGGGGCCATCATCCACACCATTGCAACAAGGCAGAGGATGAGGGGAGGAGAACCTGCTCCTTGAGCCCTGCAGGCGGCTGTTTGGCCCTCGTCTGACTTGCACAAGTCCTCCCTTCCCACTGCCTGCCTGGAAAGAGGCAGGAAGGAGCCGGGCAGGGCACTTCTTGCCTTAACAGGACAGAGGCCAGTCTAACCTGCAGATACAATCGTCATTCCC
>NW_009266282.1:1206091-1213906 GCF_000687185.1 Egretta garzetta | reverse complement strand
CTTTGTTTTGCTCAGGCTGCCTGTGTGCCAACATCAAATATGTTTTACAACTGACCTGCAAAGAATGTGTGTCACTTAAGAGGATATGTAGCTCTGGAGAACATAAAACACAGCTGCATTGTTTAATAGTATCTCATCCACCAGATCGGAATAACAGGCGAAGATGATCTCAGGGAGATAACTCTACTGACTGTGTTAGCAGGAACAACTCCGCTACCTTCGCCAGTGGAAGATTCTTATAAATTCACTCCTCCTGCCATCCTTTTGCAAAGGGTCAGGAGATGTACTGACAATAGCAGCATGCAAATATTTCAGAACTTGGCCACACGCTGAGCAAACACTCTGGATAGCTTCACAAGTAGATTAAAATGCCAGATCAGCGAGCAGTGGTGCACTTTAAATATGCTCACTAATTTATTAAGTTTATTCTTAGCAAGCTTGCAGACTTCAGAAAGTTAAATTTCTCAGTGACAAATGGCTGGGGAGTTGGGCAGCCAGAGCATGTGTGCTGCAGTCGGATGGCCCCGGAGAAGGCAGCGCAGGGGAGCAGATACCACCAAGGACACTGTACGGGTGAAAATCCCCAATGAAGAGCCTGCATGGGCTTATTTTCAAGACTGCTGTACAGCTACAGAGTACAAAACCAGAGCTCTTGGCACATCCTACTCTTCTCCAAAGAGCTGCTGCCTCCCACTCCAGGCTTAGACATCCCTTATCTCTTTCTCTAGGCCTGGCTGTGTGTTATGGGTTAACCACTGTGAGCACCAGCCGTCAGCGCACTCTTTATGTCCCGGCTCTAATAGGAGTCCCTGTGCCCTAGTAACAGCAGAGCTCCTCTCCCAGTGGCCCATCACCTCCTGCACCCAGGACCAAGCCAAACGCACCTCCCCTCTGAGGAAACCATCTGCCATGGTTCAAAATGCCAACCCTGTTCCTTTTTGCAGGTGCCCTGATCATGCTGTGCCCAGGACCTCTCCACTCTTCAGCCCTGCCTGCTCCCTGTGCTCAGCCCACACAAGCCAGAGGCTTGGACTCAGGAGCCTACCAGTGCCTCATCCTGGTCAAGACTGGTGGGAGGTGTCTCGGATGGGACACAGCAGTTACTCGATGCATCTCCAGGCAGCAGTCAGGGGCCACTGCTGGCCCTCAGCCTTCTGCCTCTGCTGTTCTCCACAGCTCTTCAGACCTAGAGTGGGGTCTGGAGTAGCAGATTTCCTCAGGAGGAAACCAAGGCTGGCACTGCTGCTTGAGATACATTCGTATACAAATGTATACATTTGTGGTATACTTCTTGTTCAAACTGAACTAAGGAGGGTGTTTAAGAACCCTTCTGAAAGGCCTGGTGTCCACCGTGCACTATCACACATCCCTGAAGATGAAGCATGGTGGCAGGACAGAGCTCTAGGATAATGTGGAGAGTCCTGTGCAGCAACATTATCCAACCTCCTGGGCCCTGGCAGGACCCTGGTGGCCCCTCAGCACTGGGTGCCATGCAGACATGAGACAGTCCCTGCCAGGAAGGCCCTGAGACTGCTGCACTGATGGAAGTAAAGGAGTTATGCACCTTCTCTGTGCCTGGATTGATTGCACCGCAATCAAGAGGAGACTATTTCCCTGCAGGAAAGCACCATTGTGGGACAGGGATGGATGCAGCCCTGGGACCCCCGACTGCTCTGCAGGACTTAATGATGGAGCTTGGTGGGACACAGGCCTGGGGCCACCTCATGAAAAATCCCCAGAGAAACAGAGAGAACATAGAGCAGAGGCATAGGGATGTGCAAGCAACGGCACAAGGGCTTTGCCAAGCTCAGGTACCACCTAAAGGGCCATTCCTGTCACTTGAACTCCCTCAGCAGTGAGGCTGGACGGAGCAGCAGGCCTGGTGGTGCTGACAGCAGCTCGGCACTCCACAAGCTGTTTGCAACCACTCCTGCCCTCGGCAGGGCCAGCCACAGAAACACCAGGCAAGGGGAAGCCCGTGCGGCGCAGGGATGCGCGCTCGTGCAGAGGGAGAGGCGACCTCCAGGGAGAGAGCAGTTTGTCAGCCTTGAGCCTGGGGACTCTACAGCATGCTGGGATGGCTCCTCGGGGTGGTGATGACAGCTGCTAGTAGAGATGCCTACGTGCTGTTTTTTGAGCAGAAATAAGACCCTGCGAATTTTCCAGGGACAGAACACAGGGGGGTCCTTTGAGCTGGAACTCACAGTTATGTCAGGCTGTTTCACAGCATTTGCCACATCTCTAGGGAGTTATTATTCATCATCCCACTTCAGAAAGGAGTTGAGACTCTTCTTCTAACACAGGGAGGGAAAAGACTTTCCCAGGAACATTTCCTAAGCTGAGAGCAAATCCCGCACGGCATGGCAACCCTCCGTCAACTGCAAATGCATGTTATTGTTACTTGCACTGCAAAATGAGCTGTTGGACCCAAGGCAATACGTGCTGCTGCTGGTAGTTAAACAAACTCCATATGCCCCGTCCAGCAGCTGGCTGGCCGATGTCAAAGCCCTGCGAAATGACCTGCTCTGACAGGCCTTCTCCTAGTGATCCACTTTGATTTATTGCATTAGCCTGCAGTGCAGATAGGGAACATCACGCACAGACATGTGGTGGATCTGGATCCGCACCCAATTGGGTCCATGTGCTTTCTTCAGCTCTTTCATCCTTAGGTCCCTCGGCATTTCAGCAAGTCCCTGGAGGAATGTCTTGAAACAAGCTCCTACGGCGAGATGCTCAGCCCCATTTCCTGATCATTTCCCTACCTCAGCAATAATTTAGCTTCTAGAAATGCAGGGAAGTAGAAAAACTCACTTTGAGAGTAACGCACTGTAATGTGCCATGGGAACAGCATCAACCTGTTGTTCACAAACTTGTCCTAAGAGCAGAGAAGCTCCTCTAATAAGAGTATGCCAGACTTCCATCCTCAACAGGCCATAGCCACTTTGTTTTCTTCCCCTTTGCTGGCTACAGCAGTGTGTGGGGGTGGATTGGCCTAGGGAAGCCTGAAAAATAACATAAAGGGTAAAACCAGCTCTGCAGTTAATGGGATTGGGGGATTCCAAGGAGAGAAGAAAGCCCTGGCGACTGGGTCCAGGGACATGCAGAAGCTGGGTGTGAGTCCTTGGGTGACCGGTCTGAGGGCTCAGGGACAGCTTTGCTGCAGGACAGCCCCACAGCAGCGTGGCTGGCATTGCAGGCACACCACGGGGGAAGGTGGGAGAATAAAACCAGAGTGAGCTGGAGTGAATGCAGATTTCTGCAGGTCCTGCCTTCCCCCAGCCTCCCCTGGGGCAGAGCCACACCAGCTCTCCCCCAGGCAGCCCTCAGCACCCTCCATATGCGGGGCTGGGACAAGGATGGGCAGTGGCACAGAGGAGACGGGATCCTGAGCCTACAGTGATGCCGACAGAGCACAGCAGTGGCTTTTAGAAGCTCTAACAGGACAAGAAAGATATTACACAGGGAACATTGCAGGACACCAGAAGCCTGATTTAGGCAGGTGTATGTGTCCCAGATATTTGCTGGGAATGGAGAATATCAGGCAGACTGGACACCATTAGTCTGTTAACATGCAAAAAGGCATGGACAGGCTTCCCCATGAGAGGTCAGAGCCTGCACGTGGGCTGAATGGTGCTCACTGAGATACACAGTGCCAATGAGAGGTCCCCTCTCCCTCCTGAGCAGAGCCCTCAGTGACAGACAATGAGGAACCTCCCTGGGCACATGCTCAGCACTGGCAACACTGGTGAAAGTCTGAATGGGGTCAGCACAGAGCCATCACAGGTCCCATGTCTGCCTTCTAGCTCCCAAAGAGCAGCTCTTGGCACCCCAAGGTCTCCTGCTGCCTGCACTCTGCAATGCTGAGACAGATCCAGAGAAGAGCTGGTGGGGGCTGGGGTGCACCAGGCTGGGCTAGTCCTGGGCCAGCACAAGGGGTGGATGGGAAAGCCTACTCATTTTAGCCTGGATTTTATTTTAGTTCATTTAACTCCTTCCCAGCTCTGCAAAGGCATCTATTGGTCCTTCATCACACATCTGCAAGCCCACTGGTATGCCCCACTGGTTGGAATCACATTGCACAGTGTGCTGGTGGCTGGGCAACCACCCTAGCAAAACTGAGCTGCCTGGGAGGCGTCCACTGTTACGCAGAGCTCTGCTGGGAGGGGAGAAACTTCACCCACCGCAGGCAGCACACTCCAGGTGCGGGGTTCTGCTGCCACCCGTGCAAGAGAGGCAGCAGACCCCAATCTCAGTGCTCAGAGAGTGAGCACGGCCCCATTCCCAAGGGTGCTTGTGGCCATCGCACCCTGGCAATAAGGTCCAGAGCCAGGAAGCCCCTGGGGACAGCTGAGTAGCCCTCCACATCTGTTCCAACAGTGCCTCTGCAAGCAGGGCGTATTTTTGACCTTTTGGAGGTTGGGACATAAATCAACGTGAGTCAGAAAAGGTGGACGCTTGTCCCCTGCCATGGTACCTTCTCCAGGACAATGTCAACAGCACCGAGCTGGTAGCTGCTGTGTGCCTGGGACACGTGGTACAATGGACATAGGCAGGTCCCAGGTTCAGTGGCCAAAGGATCGTGAAGGCCACTGCACTGGGTATTCTGGCTTCAGGATCATGTACCAAGCACCAATGTGTGGAAGGGGACAATCCTGAGAGCAGGATTCCCAATGTGCTCCATGAACCCAAGGAGAAGAGTGTGCTGACCAGGAAGCCACATGCACCACGCACAGAGCACAGCCTGGATGATCCAGCCAGCACAGTCCCACCTGAGAAATTACCTCATAGCTTAAACTAAATCATTAGCAGCACCAGCTGGCAGGATAGGAGATAACCACAGCAAGTCACGGTGAGGCCACAGGCATAAACCTTAGTCATGAGATCCCATCTTGGGGCCATGCAGACACCAACATGTAGCTAGAAAGTCCTAAAGGAGTATGGCTGGATGATTCACTCCCATGTGCGATGCCCCATGTCCACAGCTACCCCTGCAAGCCAGAAGCCCCCATCTCCTGGCAGCTCCTTGTAGGTGCAGAAGAGACAGGGTCTGCACTGCCAGACTGTTCCCCTTCCATGCTTGGACATGGCCACAAACTCTCCCCTTGCCTCCCTGACTGCATTCCTTGCATCATTGTCTCTGGGACTGAAAACCAGCTCAGGGTTGGCTCAGGAGCAAGGAAAAGTATGGAGGGTCCCTCTCCCTGCCTGTCCCATGAAAATCCTGGTTGCAGAATGTCCCTGCTTCAAGGCAAGCAGCAGATGAAGCAACTCGCCTGGGAAGCTGGGGGTACAGGTTGAAACCTACTACCACCTACGGTCAAGTGAATAAAAGGTGGGCCATCATGGAGATGGCAGCAGCCCTGCCACCAGACTGCAGGGCTGACATCAGGCACCTGGAGCCGCAGTGACCTGGAGGAGTGTGCAGAATCACACTCCTGAACATTAGTGCTTGTACCACCGTTGATGCTCATGTGTGATTTGGGCAATCTCAAAGCAGAGGTGCTTCTACAGGAGACAGAGTATGGTTGAAGTCGGGCTCTGCAGACTTAGCAGGGAAACCTGCCATCCTTGGATCTCCTCAGCCAAAAAAAATGATGAGCTTGCTTCCTATTCCCTTCCAGAAAGGTCCTCCCTGTAACTCACCACAACAGTGCTCTTGCAAGCCTCCTGAACAGCAAGAAGCTGGACACCACAACCCACTGCGCTCTTTTTCCTGTTTATCAGCTACCAGCTTGCTGCTTCTCTCCAGAATTCCCACACAAGGGCTCGAGGTTGGACACAGTCTCTGTATCAGATGCCTGAATCCAAGGTACCCACTGGCCCCCAGTCCCAAGGGTAGGTACTGGTCCCTGAGGAGAGCCTGGGAAGGCCAGCAGGACAGGTGGGCTTTGGGGGAGTTTCTGAAAGACAATCTTGTCTACATGGTGTCTGCCCTCTGGGAGTGCAGGGAAACATGAGGGCTGGCTGCTTTTGTGGGGCACACGGCTGGGGCTGGTGGAGGCCAGGCAGCATCTGGGGGAGCAGGGGGTAGAGGCAGCAGAAGCACCAAATGCTTGGCACGGGCGCCTCTTACTGTTTCTCCGTTGGGAGCAAGGGTCTGTGCTGTATCTCTGAACCACCCCCCCAGCAAAGCTGTGCTGATGGGCCCACAGGCGAGGGAGGGAAGCCCTGAGCTGGCACCACGAGCAATGCCTCCAGCCATGCCCTATGGGACATCACTGAGCTTCCCCAGGAGTAGGGGACCTTCTGCAGACTATCCACCCCGGCAGGCAGCCTGTGCTGGAGGATCTGCACAACCAGCCTGCTGGGAGCTCAAAGGCAAGTGGGGAGGTGACTTACAACCCTGTCACAAATGTGTCACCTCTGGCAGAGCAACATCCTGGTGGGTCCCTGCCCTTCATCCTATGTTTGCCCCCCTGGTCCAAAGCACCCCTAACTTATGGGGTGCATGCATACCCCGAACCCAAGAGCAGGGTATGTATGCCAGTACATGAACTTAGCTGCTCTCTGATAACAGGCGAGAAGGCCAAGAAATAAAGCAGGTACATTCCGGGAGCACTGCAGCAGCTAACACTGCTAATCACGTCAGTCAACATCTTCTTCTCAGAAGACGTGCTTGTCCACCCCAGGGCGGGCAGCCCACCTTTGGAGCTCAGCTGTTCAAGTGGGAGGCAGGTCCGCCACACCAGGGGTGGTGAAGGAGCAGGGCAACAGCCAGGCAGAGAGAGGCTTTGCTTCAGCTCTGGCATGTGGAAGAGCCATGCAGCGTCCTCTGGCCTCCATCCCTCCTCCATCAGTAACTTCAGCTTCTCACCAGCAGAAAACAAGCTCCACAGGTCTTGGCACAGGGGACTGCTCCTGCCACAACCCACAAACCTTCTCTGTTCTTCTGAAATGTCCCTACTGGAATGCCAAAAAGATTTAACATGGCCACATGCGAAGTGGAGGAACCCTGGGGAAAAGCAGCAGGAGTGAGGAGGGGGCAGGGAGGGGCAGAGTCAAGACTGATTGAGTAGGAGCTCTGGACACAGCACTGTGGCTTGGAAAGCAAACACAGTACAAAGACATCCAGAATTAGGGAGTTCATTACTGGTTGTGCCTACACAACAGGAGGGATGCTGGGAAATGGGAATGGGTTCAGAGAAGAGCTACAAGAATGATTTGCAGCCTGGAAAACCACACAACGACAGAAGGTAGAAACAGCACAACCGCTTCCCCTGATGCTGGGCAAAGCTAAAACAAGACTTGGTCCCACTCAGCAAGCACCTGGTGGGCAGCACTCCAGCCCACATCAAAATGAGCTCCAGCTGAGCCTGGGGACTCGTGAATGAGAAAGCAAAGTGCCTGTTGCAAACAGCGTGGTTGCTTACTCATGCAAAATAGCTTTGACACGGAAAGAGGGGCTTTCTCAGCTGGGGTCACCCAGATCTGCTCTGCCCATGGCTGCAAGGCAGTGCAGGAGGGAGAGTTACTCAAGGAACAGGCTGGCCTCCATGGCCATAAAGGATGGGACTTGTCTCCTGCCTCCCTGATCCTTTCTGGGTGAGGTGACCATCCGTGCAGTGCTGCAGCCAGAGGGAGGGCACTGGGGAGCAAGATGACAGCAGCAGGGAGGCAACGGTTTTATTTGGAGATGGGGGTGAGCACAGGAGGGCCCATCTCCTTCCTCTCTGCAGGGACTGTGCCAGCCTAGTGAGGTCTCTGATGGTTTCCTCTTGACTGTCAGGCTGGGAGCGTGTTGCAGCAGCCGTGCCAAGGCTTTTAATGCGAGCACAACACTTGCACAGTGGGACTGGGCCAGCTTGGCTGGCCTCC
>NW_009266282.1:1203769-1205959 GCF_000687185.1 Egretta garzetta | reverse complement strand
GCGCTGTGGGTGCCCCCCCACCCCGGCGTGCCATCAAATGGGAAATGAGGGAATTGGAGTGAGACCACAGCGACCACCAACCAGCTGCCACTGGCAGTGATGGGGCAATCTCCCCCTGCCAGGCACGAGCCGGCAGCGGCGCATCACCCTGTGCCTGCCAAGCCCAAGCACGCTGGCAGCCCATGGTGCAGCTGGAGCATGCACCAAGGAGGAGGACGAGGGTGGGGAGGAGGCCATGCGCCTTCCCCTCCGGAGATGCTCCCAGGGAGCAGGGCAGCCAGGAGCCCCGGGATGCCGCGTGCAGCAGACAGTGCAGCCCCGCTCGCAGAACAGTATGGAGTTTTCTGCTAGTTACATGTTTTATGAAAAGTTTTTGGCAAAAATGTGCATTTTCTTTGGCCGTGTTTTGCACGGATCTGGCAAAAATGTAACGTTAGTGTCTCCCCCTTGAGAGAACTTTATTGAGTGGAACAAAGTCAGATATTTTTAGCTACCCATTGTTAGCTGAAGAACAAAGCCATAACTAAGATATTTTGTCTCTTACACTGAAACGGGACTATCAGACAAATCCATGTACAGTCATATGTGGCTGCCCATTCAGATGGAGCATGAGAGGGAAACTATTTTTAGCCTGTACACTCCATGCAACAACCACATTTCCCTTTCCCTGCATGCTGGACCACCGAACCCACGGACAGCACCAGAAAGAGCAGAATCAGGGAGGGGGACATGGGGTCACTGGCTTCTGCTGTCCCTCAGGCCAGCTGACAAATGACATTTACAGGAGAGATCGGGTCATGAAATTCTCAAAAAAAACTTTTTGGGGTGGTTTTTTTCCCCACTCAGAGCTGAAACGGTGCGTGTTTTGCCAATAGGCAACAGGGAAAAGTCAGCCAGGACCTGGATGGATCTCAGCAAATCAGTGATGGTAACACACAGTGCTAAAACCTGAACCCTCATCCCTTTTCCAGAAAACATGTATGTACCCTGAGGGCCACTCTGACGAGGTCACCCATGGGCAGCAGTGGATCCTGTGAGGAACCAGCACAGCCCCATCCTGGCAGCACTGTGCCTGTCCCACTCCCGCACAGTCCTAGTGTGCTGGAAGCGTAACCGTTTCATATCTGCCGAGGCGGTGCTTTCGAAAGCATTAACCCTGGAACACCAGAAAGCCCTTGCATGAGGCTGACAAAACCTCCCCGGAGCACTTTAGTGCTCGACAAATGACATCAGTAGTTTATGACTGGCAGCGTTGTGAGATGCATTCATTTAAAAGAAACAAAGCAGTCCACAAATGCCCTGGATTTCTGAGTGTGAGCAATGCCGGGAGCTTTTTCTAAACAGTTTTTGTGGGTTGCATTGGTGAGTCACGGAGAAGTTGCATTAAACAGCTGAGTGTGTGGTGCAACCAGAATGACCCTGCACAGTTAACGGAGTGGTGGCACAGTCCTCCTCTCAAAGTAGGGGTGGGAGGAAGAAGAAGCAGGGTGCCTTTACACAGCCTGACCCACTGGGAGGGATACTCTCTGAGCTGGCTGGGGTGGAGGGGTTACAGTGACCATCAGAGCAGCCTCCAAAGGGCTGCAGTGAAGCAGGAGCCTTCAGGAACCTCGCGTGGCCCTTCACCATCGTCCTCCCTGTGCAAAGCCAGCCGCTGCACCCTCTCCACATTTCCCAGCTGGCCTCTCCAGGAAGGCCAGCTCCTGATTTGCTAAATGCACCCTGTGCCTGTTCCCAAACGAGTGCACTCCGTGTAGGTCTGCATGTAGTCCAAGACCCGCCAGGTATGAGCAGCCACCAGGGCCCCACCAATAGCCCAGAAGAAGCAGCAGGTAGCAGCAGTGCCTGACTGCGCTCCATCTACCTAGAGATGCCGCAGCACGTCGGTGCCATGTGTCCACGTAACCAAAGACGCACGTGAGAAAGCAGCTAGAAGGACAGAAAGACGTTAAGTAGGAAACGTAAATTACCTGCAGACTTTTCAGCTGAGCTAGAGTGTCCTGGAGGAGATGCTGCTTTTGTGACTCCTTGCTTTCTCCGTGGATTAGGGCGGCTTTTATCAGGGAGCAGTGATTGTTTTTATAAACTTGAAGCACAGTAAGAACTGGTTTAAAATAGAGCGAAAGGAGCTGGTGCGGGTGGAATTAGACAGACTCTGAGAGCCGCTTTTCCAAAAATAAATTAACTTCT
>NW_009266282.1:1196645-1203319 GCF_000687185.1 Egretta garzetta | reverse complement strand
GGAGAGGCCCCATCCCAGCGGTGAGCAGCTGGGCAGGGCTCCGAGCCGGGAGTCAGGCCCTGCCAGGGAAGGTGCCTTTTGCCTCCCCGTGCACCGGGCATCCCCCTTTGCCAGTCTGGGTGAGCCGAGAACGGGGCTCCACGGCACCAAAACCACCAGGGCTCTGAGGAACCGGGGCTTGCAGCCCACGCCACCGTGCCTGAGCTGGCCAGGGCACCCAGAGGTCTATTCCCCAGGTAACTGAGCACCAGAGGGTTTTATTCAGTTCAGCCAGCGTTTCCAGGGTGCTGTCGCCCCGAGAAGAGCAGTCCCCGATAACCCAGCATGTACCAGCTGTGAGCCCCCAGGCACGGGTGGCAGGGAGGCACGGCCTGCACCCAGGGCTCTCTTGACAGGCAGGTCCTGTGCACTGAACACCCCAGGACTGGGCCCTCTTTACTTTCTCTCGGGGTACATCCATCATTGCCCCAGTGTGTGTGAGACATGTCCATACAGCCACAGCAGCCCCCACCCTACAGCCCCTCAGCTCATGGGAGCACCAGGCTATGGTCAAGGAGTACCAAGGGCAGTTTTGGGGAGCACCACTGTCTGGGGAAGGAGAAGGGGGAGGGAGCGCTTGCAGACCCTGTCCCAGGGACACAGCCTCACCTCGATGTTGGAACTGCTCTTTACCATGCTCGTGGCATCAGCAGGTCCCAAAGAAGTTGATTTCTCCAGACTTGGCCCTTGGGAGCAAAGAATGCCCTTTGGCTTCACCTATGCATCAAAGCCCTGAAAATATCACTTTTCCGACTACAAAACCCCTTTTCAGGGCTCAGGTTCACCTAGGCCATCCCGCACAGCTGTGCTGGGGGAAGCTGTGCCAATGCAGCCCATAACACTTCACCGTCCTTTACATCAACTCCTTCCCTTTTGATCTCAGCATCCAGCTGAAGCCTGGAGGTTTGCAGGCTCTTGCTGTGGGGCAGGGAACCTGGGTGGAGAGGGGGTCTTCCCAGGTGCAATCCACCTCACTTGGGCTAAATTGTGTTTTCTGAGCCCAGGAGCAGCCCAAGAGCCAGTGTCCCTGCTCGGGTTGTGCCTCTTTTCCCCATTAAGACCGAGCCCCAAAGGCTCCCTGCCTGTGCTCCCTGCACCCCTTCTGCCTCTGCCCTACTCATCCTCCCCCTGGTGCTTTCTCCTAACTGATGAAGAGCAGAATGGCATCTATCCACCCATGCCCCACTGCCTAAGGACAGCTTGCCCTAGGTGGGCCAAACACTCCTCCCCTGTGCCAGAAAAGTCCTTTTTCTTCTATTTATTTATATCTGTCTCGCCATAAACTCGCCCGCCATGTTCATATTAACAAACACGTCCCTTTGGTCTGTGCAGAAGTCACTGGCCAGGGAGATGTAGCCAGGGGATCTGCCCCAGCCCTTCCCCAGCTCTGCCGCAAATACTCAGCTCCCATCAGCTTTGTTTACATGGCAGCTTGTAAGTGGAGCCCTTTTGGCAAAGCAGCTCCTGATCCAGGAGAGACCTAAGCCAGAAGCCCAAAAGGGGCCATACCAATAATCTAATGGGCACGGTGGTCCCTGTGGAAGTGACTTTAATGTCACCTCCAGACACTGCCTGGGAGAGGGCTGTTCATAGTACGGACAGGACAGAGCTATGGGCCGGAGTGTCCTTTAGGAGCAGGAGGTTTTTAGAACAGGGACACAAAGGGAAACAGTGACATTTCTGAGGTGGAGAGGCGAGTGTTGGCTGTATAACACCTGTATTGTTATTTAGGATGTCATCATTAGGGTTCAGAGTTAACAGTCCACACCGGGCAGTGGAACAACTCACCCTTCTCTGAGCTTTCTTCCAAGCCATCTGCTCTCCATGCTGCCACTGCTGACAGGGGATGTTAGAGTTTTCACCAGGAGGTCTTCATGAGAGTTTGGCCACAAGAGCTCTGGTGGGGCAGGACAATTCTGCAACGTCACCAGAGCTGTGGCCCAGTGCTGGCAGCTGGGCCAGGGTGGGGGGAGGAGAGGGAGCTCTTCAGGGTGATGATGGTGGCTTTTGGAGGGGGACGTGCATGCTGCTGTGCGGCAAGGCCAGCTGCTGGGCAGGTGGCTGAATAAACACCACGGGCCGGAAGATGGATGTGGTGGGTTTATCCCATCAGTGCCATGAGCTGACAGCACCCCCAGCAGCTCAGCTCTGGCACCCACGCAGGTAGATGGCATGGAGCAATCAGCAGGCAGCACAGAGGTGGCGTGGCTGTGCTGCCTGCAGGCACCTAGGGTTGCCTCCACCGGTGGTCCCATGGGAGCGTGTGAGCAGCCGGCATAGGTGCAGGGGATCGTTTGTTGCCCTTACCACACAGCCACCCTTCCCCCTGCCTGTGGGTGCCACAGTCCTCCGCAGGTCATGGCAGCATGATGGTGGCGTGGTGGTGGTGTGGCTGTGCCACTGCGCACGCTCATGAGCACTCAGGCTTTGCTCAGGACAGGGAGGGCAGTCGTGTCCCAGGGGTTTTCAGGGGGGAAGGTGGGTTACAGAGGTTGGATCTGCAGCACCCCAGGTCCGGGCAGATGCTGGGGCTGCAGCCTGGGGTGTCTGGCACTGCGGACGCCTCACTAGGTTTCCATCCAGCTCCAGCCTCCCAGCACCATGCAAGCTGTGTATCAGACAGTTTATTTTAGCCACTGAAGTGAGGAGACGGAGGGCAGTGACTGGAGGATGAGGGGCTCAGGCTGCGTGGGCGGGAGGGGGCCATCAGCCTGCTCCAGTGCCTGTGACACGCGTTTGGTGTCACCCGGATGGGAGAGCTGTGAGCAGGGTGAAATATGAGCTGCGGGTTCCCGGCCACAGCTGGGGGAGTTCATCCTGCAGCCTGGCCCCGTTCCCTCTCGGCGCAAGAGGGACAGGTCGGCAAGAGCCGGTGCAGATCTCAGTGCTGGCTGCATGCAGCCATGCTGCCCCA
The DNA here is from genome assembly GCF_000687185.1 of Egretta garzetta. NCBI lineage: Eukaryota > Metazoa > Chordata > Aves > Pelecaniformes > Ardeidae > Egretta > Egretta garzetta. The sequence continues at coordinate 1,200,366 of NW_009266282.1, read as the reverse complement.
AGCGGGGCCAGCCAGACCTTGGCTGGTTGGGCAGCCCCTGCACCCATGGGGCTCAACGCCAGCTGCACCCAGCACCAGGGTGGCTGTGTGGGAAACACCACCCTGGAGGGGCTGCACACTGGGATGTAGCCAGGAACCACGCAGGGTGATTTTTCCTCCCAGCCCTTACATCTCAGTTGCTCCTTGGGTGCAATGTCCTTCACTGGGTGTCCAGCCACCCCATGCACAAGCAGATGCATGCCATGCACAGCCCCATTTATCGATCATCTCGGCACATCATCTCATTCCCATTGCAGCCCAGCCTGGCAGCCAGGGGGCTTGCAGCAGTGGACATCCCACAAAGGGCTTGCAGGCTGCGGTGCAGCCCAGCTGAAAAAGCGCAGGGCCTTCCAGTGCTGCTGCAGGGAAATTACCCAAAACCGGGATGCCAGTGCTACTGCGAGGTGCTCAGAGAACTGCCAGGATGCTTTGAGTGTCGTACAGCGTGGCTCAGCTCTAGAGCCGGCAGCCCTGAGTTCCCATGCATTTATTTCAGCCATACAAGTGTGCAAAGAGGGGAGGACGGAGTGGTCTCAGGGTGATGGTGTCTGTGTAAAGGATTGATTTGCACCAAATTCTGTGCCATGGGTATGTGTGTGCATGGATGTGTGAGTGTGTGGAAGCACTCACATGAGGCCAGGACCGTAGGGCAGTGTGATCTCTGCAGCGGGATGCTCTGCGAGCGGCACACCAGGACACATGCCACCCAAAGACCACAGTCCCTGCTTCAACCTAAACCTCCCCAGAGCATCACCCAGTGTCGGGGGACTGGATGAGTTAGCCAGCCAAACCTCTGTGCTGGGGTGCTCCTCCTGTGCTTCCATGCTCGCGCTCTGCTCAGGTGCGCTGAGCCCCAGCCCCTGAGGAAACTCCTTCCCTGCCTGTGATCCAAGGGGGTGGGGGCACGGGCAGGCTCCAGTCTATCCTCAAGGTATTTTGACTGAGAAAATAAAATAATCAGAAAGTATAAAGGGATAAAAATGACATTTCACTGCCTGTGGAGCCCCAAGCTGCCACCCAAGGGAAGGTGCAGGAGCCCTGGCTTCCCGCTGCAGGCAGCCTCAGCAGCGCTGGCCACCGTGATGCAAAATCCAAGGGCCCTGACATTGGGTGTCTGTACGAAGCAGAGACCCCAGTCCTGGGGGGGGCAGTGGGAGGGTTGGATGCATCAGTCACACCTTAACACAGGTTGTAGGTTCTTCACCCTACACTCTACACCTTTCACCCTGCCCTTTCCCGGGGGTTACAAATACTTCCTAGGGGAGCCTTCAAGACCCGGCCATGCTGGGGGCTGCAGGGATGCTCTGCTGCAGCAGGGTGCTCTTGCCCAAAAGCCAGCTCTTGGCCAGCACTTGGCCACGGGAGTGGGGCATGTCTGATGCCAACAGCACCTGCCCACGCATGGGCAGCGGGCCAGGGCGGCACCAGGGCAAGGGACACCCTGGAACCGGTGCAGCCACCTCTCTGCAGTGAGATGGGGCATCAGTGTCCAGAGGGACCCAGCTCCCCCCTGGCCTCACCACAGGCCACATGGGGCTCAGGGCCAGGGGTGCGGGGCACCATGGATGCAGCCAGCAATGCACTCCCCATGCTATTCTTAGGAAGGGTAAAGTTTATACAAGAAATTTAAGCTTTAAACCCAGGCACCATAAATAGTCTATTTTTCAAGGGCTCCAAGTCAGTTGTAGGCTCACAGCCAGAGCCGAAATTTGGCAGCTGTCTTTGTTTAATGATTAATTAAAATGAGGTAACAAAACGAGACATATCTATTAACGAGGGTATTTGCAGCGTCAGTAGAGGATTCCAAATGGCTGATTTTTTTCCCCTTTTAATCTTCAAACTTCTCATTAGGAAAACAAGCTCTTCCTCCATCCACAGCCGGGCTGGGTGGGAAGGGCTGTGCCGCGGCCCCTAGCCCTGGTAGTGGGAGGGGAGCAGCAGCCAGGCACAGCTTTATCTTTATGGTCCTCTTCCTTTAAACAAAGCGAGCCCTCCGCATAAAGATTTTTCCAGTTTGGAAATTTTATTAGATCTTTAAGTAAACTTCAATGGAGAGACCCTTGGTTGTGACAGCGGCAGAAGGGGGAAGGTTTGCACCTCGCCTCCACCCTGGGCCGGCCGTTCCCCAGCGGGTGCCACGCAATAAGGACTAAAATGGGAGCGCTGGAGGCAAAGGGGCATTTTCCAGGCTCTTTTTCACATGTGCCAGGCAAATGGGGCCAAACCCACGTCCCCACCCTGCCCTGGGGGAACGGCGTGGCTGTTTTCTGGGCACCCTGGGGGGGCGCGACCAGACAGGGTGACTGAAGAGGATGGTGCACGAGGGTGGAGGCTTGTTGCCATCCTCTGCCCTCCCAGCTCATCCCCTGACACTGGATACATTTTCTAGCTCAGAAAGACGAGCGGAGCACGGAGCTGCCTCCCATGGGAGGCACCTGTGGTCAGAGGAGGGTTAAAGTGTGCAGAGAGGTCCAGAGGTGGCTTTGGGGGGGTGGGTGTTTGAAACAGGTTCACCCTCCCCAAGGCTCCAGAGACTTTAGCCACATGGGAAAGCACCCAAGTATGAGGAAAAGGGAAAAACATCCCAAAATAGTTTAGTCTTGTTTTTTGCACTGAGACGCCCAGACAGGGTGGGAGTTCTGGTTGTGTCTGAGCTAAAAATTACAGTAAATAGAGAAGTGGCTGCAAAGCCCCACATTCTGGATAAGAAGGACATGTGCAAATGCCGTCCATCAGGGTAAAGACGTGCCGGGGAGCAAGGCCCATAAATAAATGAGGAGGGGGATGGAGCTAAATGAGCGCTGTGTTGAGGGGTGAACTCTCAACTGCCTGCCAAAGCGTGTCTTCTCCCCAGCACATTTCGTGAGACTACAGGGAGTGAGGGGGAGCAGCTTTGTGTGTTGGGACTGCTTCGAGCAGAGACGAGATCCCCGCGTCCCCCTCTGCACACAGGTCCAGGGCCACCAAGCCCACCTGGGAGCAAAAAGGGGCTGGTTCGGACCCCACTGGCTGGAGAAAAGAACAGTCGGGGTGGACCCGCTCCAGGCTGTCCCACTCTCTGCACTGCTCCCTGGGCACATTTCAACTGCTAGTGAAATCCCAGCATAAGTACCAACGCCTGACCTTTGGAGGAGGTGGTAGGGATGATGGGTAGGTCATTCTTTAAAAGGTCCTGGGCATTTGCTCCCGCAGGGACCTGCTCCTGCAGCACACAAGCCATGCGAGTGGGCAAGGTGGGGAGCAGGGGCTGGCGCGAGGCAGACTCTGAGTGGAGGAAGGTCCACTGCTCCTCCTGGGGGGGATCAGTCCCTGGGGGAGGAAAAGGGGGATGCTTTCCATGGATGCTCCACTGCCCACTTCAGCTGCTCAGGGACTGCCCCTGCCAAGCACGAGCTTCAGGCCCCATAGCAGGGCCTGAGGTAGGCAAGCTGGCAAAAACCCAGCAGCGACTTGGGGTCCTGGGCTGTCCAAGCTGCGGCCAGAGCTGAGCTGGCCCAGGGACGAGGGTGGGAAGCAGAGCTGGTCCTGGGTGTCGTGCCATCCTCGGCGAGGCAGGGTCTCATTTCACAGACCTCTGGACTGCAGCGTTAGGACCCCACCGGCGGGTGACTGCTCCGGGGAGGGGGAGGGCAGAGCCCCGAGGGCAACAGCGGGGGAAGGGGCGGGTGAGGGGCAGCCGGGA
>NW_009266282.1:1187404-1196206 GCF_000687185.1 Egretta garzetta | reverse complement strand
CAATGCCCATCCCCCTGCCTCACCGGCAGCTCTGGGCGGGCCCTGACGGTCACAACATGCCAGGAGCAACCGAGGAAGGGAGGGTGAGCTGGCCTGGGGCCCGGTCTGTAGGAGGGGATGGGGGTCACCGCCCCGCAGGCCGTCCCCACGGGGCTACACGGGTGGCCCCGGGCGGCCGCGGGGACCCGCAGGAACTGCCCCGTCCTCACCAACCTGCGCCCCCGCCGGGCGCCTTCCCCTCCTTCCATCCTCGGCGGGTGATGGGCAGGAGGTGGAGAAGACCCAGGGCTCCGAGTTTGTCCTGGCCCCTGCAGGTGGGAGACCCTGGACTTTGCAGAAAGTTCTGTGAGCACAGCTGGGGCTTTCTTGACGCTTGGCATTTAAGCTAAGGGCACATACATCCCGTCTTAAGTCAGTCTCCCAAAATTGCAAGTAGCCTGCTTCCCATCATCACACTGATGGTGAGGACAGTGCTGTGGCTAGGCATTGGGCTTGTCTTCGAGGCCTTGCTTGTGCTGTGAATCCTTCTGCCTGTCCTTGGGCGGATCAGGCAGTTCTCTGGCCACAAGGGAAGGAGGTTTCTCCACACCACCTCCAGACCTCTTTTGGTCTAAAAGCACACCGAGCCTTACTGGTTATTTGCAAATTGGCCCTCAAGAGGCCCCCAGATCGGCTTCAGTTCAGTGAGGCTTGGACATGGGGCTGGAAGCTAATCATGTAGGCACCGTGCTGGCTCTGCACACTGTGATCAGACCCCAATCACTTCTCTGGTGGGACAATAGCAACGTCCTGGGTCATGCAGTAAGTACAGACATGTCTTGAGAAGAGTAAAGCAGGACACAGCAATAAATCCTCCTAAATCAGACATACAGGCTGTTCTCTGCACGCTTGCAATTTGCCACCTCCTGCAGCTGTCAAGGGAAAGGCTAAGAAAGGAAAGTCTGGACCCAGGCACATGGAACCCGAGGGCAGCCCAAGAATGCTGGACGGGGCAGCAAGAGGCTCTGGGGCTGTGCACATCAGGCCCAAAGTCTGCAAGGAACATGAAGGAGAGAGGAGGAGGAGGGTCCAGTGAGGCCAAAGCTGGGGCTGCCTGCATGTCCTGCCTACGTGTTCTTGTATTTCCAGGTGTTTGGATTTCCTTAGCATTGCTTCTAGAGTGAATTTCCTGGTCTCAGTCTGATTTCTGCCACCTGCCCCTCTATGGCTTTCCCTCTGTGCTGCCGTCTGTGGTGCTCACTTTGGTCCCGGTTTAATGAAGTTTTGGAAAAGCAGAGTGTGCAGGACATTCCCCAGAGCGCATCTTCGCATTAACAGATGGGACTGTGATATGCAATGCACCTCAACAGAGTTGTTTTTCCGATGCTGCATGCTGTTGCTGTCTCCCAGGTCTAAGCCACGCTGCTCATCACAGGTGGGAAAAGCCTCGGTTCATACATTTCAACTGCCCTGTCTCCCGCTGTAGAAGGGGAAACTGTTTCTGGTCCTGTTCATTTAACTCACTTAAAAGCAGAGATAAGTTCAGCTATATGATGCCGGCTGGGTTTTCATCTGCCATGGACAGAGGACAAAGAGCAAATTACAGGGAGAAGGAGCCCATTCTTTCTCAAAACAACAGGAACTGATTTAATTTATACTTTGACAGCCAGAACTGAAAATAATCAAGAGCCCCTGCAGCTGGGTGCAGAGTGTTTGCCTTCCTTTTATTGAAAGAGCAGAAAGTAATATCCCCCCAGCAGGGGTGGCTGGGAGAGTGAGATTTGCCTCTGCAGGGGGCCAGACATATCCATACATCTGCTCTTCTGGCAGAAATAGGACCGGGGGGGGCTGGGTGAGATTACAGATAAGAAATGTAAACTCTCCTTTTAATGAAGCTCCCCAGGTTACACCTTGCTCTTGGCTCCCTGAAATCATTCTAAATTTGCGTATTTCTGTGGCCCAAGGAATTTGTTTCTCTTGTACTTTTGCCTATTTATTTTCTGCCTTTTTGAAGGTTTTACCAGCTAAGGCAGTCCCAATGATGTCCTGTGCCACTTTGTGAGAATCTCCCCACTCCTCTATCAAGTATTTTCATCATTTGTTGGTGAGAAACAAGACTTTTTCAGTGAAACACCACTAATCTGAGGGATAAAGCACCTGAAAGTTCACCTCCTGGGGTAATCCTATCAATTACGTCCATTCAAATACCATATTTATGGCAAAGTCAGCATTGTCAAATTGATTTCTCTTCCTGGATTCCTTGGATGTCTGTTCTTGATTACTTGATGTTCTTGATAACTGTAGTTACTATATGACTCAGAAACAACAGGTTTGCTGGTAAAATCCACCGCCGTGGGTTCTGCAGAGCCAAACTCAGAAGCATTTAAGAGAAATCCTCTGAGCTTTTGATCCTGCACATTGCAATGCTCTCTCTGTGAGACCCTGCTGTCCCATTGCCCATTTTGCAGGCTCACCACAATGCACCTGGTGATTTGGGGGTTTTTAGTCTCACTACTTGGGAGTCTTATGGGGAGCAAGGTTCTCTCAGAAACCTTTGCTTCCACATAATTCCCTGTCAAGAGATGTTAGAGGAGAAGATTTAGGCCTAATTGAATAAATCAGCCCCTTCTGGGAGCTGTGTAAAGTTGTATGAGCAGACAGTTTGCTCTAAGGATGGTGTTTGTGGCGCTGTGGCTCCAGTGTCACCCCTCTTTTGTTCACTGTCACGTGGAAAGTCTCTTCAAGGTGCACTGGCTCTTTCTCAGGATGTAGGCAGCGAAGAGCATTTCTCTGGGGAGGCTCCAGCCTTGTCCCTGTCGTGGGTACCGGGGATACCCAGAGTGGGCTTCCCAGCAGAAAGCAGACACATGGCAGGCTGCTACTGCCACTTCAAGCAAGAATATGTGTCTTGGTCTGTGTCTTTTCTCTGTGGATTTATTCCCTTTTTGCAAATATTTCTGCAGTCCCCTGGTTATAGTCCAGGCGGAGTTTGCTGTTGGCTGAGGAGTCCTACTGAGCATCACCGTAACATCAGGAAACTAATACCCTGCAGTAGTGCAGTGCTGCTTTCCCCCTGAGAGGCTGGGGAAGAGCTAAATCGAGCTCAGGCTTCATGTATCCCTGTGTTGGCTCAGTCAGAGAGCACAGCTAGTGCCCAGAGGCCTCAATACCATGGCTTGTTTCCCTGCATCCCCCATGCTCCAGGTTTTATTTATAATCACTAGGACAGAAGCAGCTAGATGCTCCTGCTCTCTGCTGGGTCGTGGCTAATGCTACTCGCACCACGCTAAAGGGCCCATTAGCATTTGGGTTTTCCTCTCTTTGAAGACGCACGTACGAATAATCAAGCTGCTGCTTGATCTTTGTTTTGCTAAGACCTGGATGAGGCATGCTGGCCTTTCTGCTGTGTCTCTGTTTCTGCAGGATGTGAACACAGCACACAGACGGGTAGCACAGATCACAGAGCAGTGAAAATGCTTCTGCTTTGCAATTGCCTTGCAGGCAAGGTCTTGCCCATGATAATGAGGGCAAGGGCATGGGAAAAGCACAGAGGATAAGGACCCTTGTATCCACAGTTCTGTTATCAGCAGCATGAACATGGAACAGCCTGGGGGAACAACCCTGGTGCTCTGAATGCCCCTCCAAGGTGTGCACGGGGGACCGGAGGATGGGTGCCAGCTAGTAGGGAGGAGATGGGTTACTGGATCGCCTGTCTGGAGGACAGACCCTGAGTAGTAAGACACCAAACAAGCATCCCCAGACCAGACAACTGTCTCACCAAATACAAGCGTGGACCTTGTAACAGCAGGAAAAGCTTAAGGACATCTGCATGAGCTCCCAGAGCATTTCCAGTTTTCTCCGTTGCTCTCCCATCAGCGTCATCCACCATCAAAGTTCATGACACCAGGCATGACGTGGTCTCAGCCCTGGTGTGGCTGGGAAGCCTCTCCTGCCTTGGCACAGCCACCCCTCCTGGGTGCTGGGCACGCACCACCTTCACCACAGCCCTGTGTCCTGGCTCACTCACCGAGGCTGAGCCACAGGCTTCTGCAGTTTCTGGCTCAAGCACTCCATTTTACTGGCCAGCATCACCACAATCTTGATGGCTGGCAAAGCTCCTCATCCTTATATGTTACTGGCTGCTACAGCCTGGCTTTCACTGCTGAAAACAGAGAGCTCCTTTACCTGAGGGTAAGGTAACTGATGCGTAGGGACAAATGGGAGGTAAAACCACAGGCTCACCTTGGGCTACCTGAGGCTTTTCTAGGGGAAAATCACACCCTTTTTAAGAAGTGAGAGTAATTGCATGATCCAAACTGGCATGAAGCTGGATGCCACTATGGACTGCCCTGCTCAGTCCCTCTAGTCTAGGAAATGATGCCATTTTTGTGGGACTTTATGATGTCCTACATGTTTCAAGGATGTGCTGGGCTGGTGTGAAAACACAAGTCACTGATCAGCTACGAGCTCTGCAGTGGAACAGATGACTTAATGCAGCAGTGGCCGGATGGTTTGTGTAGTGGTGGAGGAGGGAAGGACAATGAGATGAAGTAGCACCGTATCCAAGAGGGCTCAGAGTACTGGCCAGCCAAACCAATGTCTGGGTGCACCCCTGCCTGCACAGGGGTATCCTGAGCTCACTGGTAATGCTGGTTTTTTGCACATCATCCACTCCGCGGCTCAGAGGGGTGGAGTTCAGCCATTGCCATGAGTTCACAGCTAAAAGGGATGGTGTGCTCTGCTGTGGGGTCAGCTGAGGAGCAGCAGGAGCAAAAGATGCTCTGAGTGCCTTTCCCTGAGCTGCCTGCTCATCTGAACCTGACTCCACAGAGAAAGAAGAAAAAGGTTCTTTGTAATATAGCGCTGCAAAATGCCAGCAGGTCCCCAAGCTCTCATTAGCACAACTCTGACATCCAGTGCAGAAGAAATGCAACGTTTAGTGCAAACTCCCTGCCTGGCCCACAGCCACCTCAAGAGAGTCAGACCCGTGCTGACTTCTGCACTGACCATGGCAGAAAGCACATGAGCTAAATTCACTGGAGCATCCCTAGTGAGAAGGCCTCTGTCTGCAACCCAGAATGGCTTCAGCCCTTGGGCCCAACTCTACAACCTGCCAAGGAGACTCTGCCCCAGTCTACACTGGCTCTTTGCTGTGGAATGGATCACCGCTGCCATGCCTTCAGCTTGGGCAGGGTGTGCTGGGCACTAGTCCATTTGGGATTCAATTTCGCACAGTTTACATGAACTGGATTCACTGCTGAGGGGCTGGCAGGGTGGGCAGGAGTGTGCCTGGCCCAAAGGGCAGTGGGACAGGGGGTCTGGGACAGCCTCATCCTGGAGTACCACTGCCCAGGGTAAGGCTGTGCCCTACAGGGAAGCCCATTAGGCTGTTGATGATGCTCCTCACCATCGTCCTCCCTTCTGGGCAGCAGAGTCCTCTCCTGTGCCAGGCCGTGACGCACCTTCAGGGCAAAGGCTGGGGCCTGAACGTGCTCTGCAACACTTTACCAGCCCAGAACAGAGCCTGTAGGCATTGAACGCTTCCAGCTGCATGCCCAAGAGCACCCCTCATCTCCCAGTGCCTCCTGCCGCAGGATGACTGCTCCATCTCTGGGCAGCCATGAGCAGCCCCTGACAGGGTCACAGCTTGGTGCCATGGGACAGACATGTCCCTCAGAGTGCCCACTCCTGCTCTCTGGTATCTCTGGGAGAATCCCCTTGCCCGAGAGCAGTATGTTGTGGTTATTGTTTTGCCCTCAAGGTCTTCTATTTCCCTCTAATTTTGCTTCTTATCTTGGCCAGACTGGTTATCTTTACAAGCAACAAATTTTGCAAGAAGCTCAAGTGAGCCACTGACGCACCTAAACTTTTCATATTGTCCTGTGCTATCTTTAATCTACATGTAAACCTGCTCTTCTAATAAAACTCCAGACTATAGGGGATAACGGATAATCAGCATAACATACAGTCTCTGCGAGCAAGCAAACTGAGGCATCGGTATCATCTTCGGAAAGTCTCTGAGATCAACATCCTCCCTTGTCTGTTCGTGGTATCTGTCGGGATATTACTTTTAAATCTCTCTTGTGGCATGGCTGATGTTATCAGTTCAGCTGAATTAGCTAACCAAACTCTGCGTTACTGTGTGTTATTTAAGTATTAATGGGTCAGATGGGGTGCATTTCCTCGCAGCCCTGAGGCAGCGCTGATTTTATAATGACTCTCCAAGCTGGGGCTGATTACTGCACGTGATCTTCATGAGCTGGAAAGGCAAGGCATTCAGGGGAAATTTGACTGTAATTTAGCATTTATTATCAAATGGTCAGGAGAGCTGTTCCAGGAGACCCACTTGCTCCCGGAGCAGCACTGCTTCGCACCCCTCCCCGGCCTGGCAGGAGTTCAGACTGACCACGGCTTCCCAGGTCACCAACAGTCACTTGCAGGCAGCCGGTACCGGCGCCGGCACTGCACTCAGGAGGAGGGGGCTAAGGACAACACCAGGACGGGCCATGTGCCTCATACAGAGCACACAGGCATGAGGAAAGGCTGAAGGAGCTGGGCTTGTTTAGCCTGGAGAAGACTGAGAGGGGATCTCATCAACATATACAAATATCTTAAGGGTGGATGTCATGAGGATGGAGCCAGACTCTTCTCAGTGGTGCCCAGCGACAGGACAAGGAGCAATGGGGACCAGCTGAAGCAGAAGAGGTTTCAGTTGAATGTGAGGAAGAACTTTATTACTTTGAGGGTGACTGAGCCCTGGCACAGGCTGCCCAGGAGGGCTGTGGCGTCTCCTTCTCTGGAGCTATTCAAACCCCATCTGGACGATGTCCTGTGCACCCTGCTCTGGGTGAGCCTGCTTGAGCAGGGGGGTTGAACTGGGTGTTCTCCAGAGGGCCCTTCCAACCCTTGCCATTCTGGGATTCTGTGAGGAGCACTGGGAAGAACACGCAGAGAGGACGCTGCAAACCAACCTTCCCTGGTCAGGAGGCGGGTTTGGGTCTCTGCAGCCCCAGTTAGAGCAGAGTCAAGCCCTTAGCCCCTTACTGAGCACCGCTGATGGATGCTGCTCATTTCTACAGCAGAGCCAAACAGCAGCATGCCATCAGATGCGCCTGACACTCTCCACTGCCACTGCTCATGGCCTGCCTGGAGGACCCCAGCCCTGTTTTGGAACGGGACCTCCTGCACACAAGTTTGTTAGGCTAGGACCATTCTCACCCAAAACAAGGACCAAAACTGTAAAATATAAGACATTTCCTCCTGAACCATGAACCAGTCTTTGAAATTCCTCTGCAACATGTGAGCTGTCCAGACAACATTGCAGCTGCAAGGGCAAAGGACAGTCGTGTGCTTCCATTAGTACAAGCCTCAGATGCGACTCAAAGTTTTTTATTCACTTCCTGTGAAATCTTCGTAAGACTGTTGAGAGATTTTGGCAATTTTTGTCACTTTACAGAATTCTAGTGAAGTCACAGCTCTAAATACTGGCCTGTAAACACAAAACCAAGTCAGCAAGGTTGGACAAAATTGCCAGCGTTCATCTGATGAAAAATACCACACACCATCTTAGTTGTTTCATCAGGTGAAGAAACATTGGCTAGAAATCCCATGCCAGCTGGTCAGAGCCCTAAAAAAGCTTTCATGCTCCCAAAGGTGTAAAAAAAATGCATTAAGCATAAAAAAAAGGTATTTGCATACTTCCTAATTATTCACCTGAGCAGAGTATCATTGACAACAGGGAGGAAATAATGCAGCAATGGGGCAGAAACGCACCGACAGAGGACTCACCTTTAGGAAATGTCAACTTTTATTGGGAAGCAATTTAAGATCTAAACTGATGTTTCTCTTCCTATGTGGCTACAAGGAGTGGAGTCAAGTGCTGTGAGAGGACTGCCACGTGTACAATGTGCGTGAACAAAGAGTTTGCCATTCAAAACAACAGACCCTTTATTTCATCCATAAGTGGGGGAAACCAGGGAAAAATAATATGCTAATTTGAGCTATTGTGTGAAGAGATGGGAGTCAGAAGAAGGAGAGATGTTCCGTGAGTTATAGTTTTGAAGAAAGACTGACAGAGCAGCTGTAAACAGCCATGGCAAGATCTGGAGGTTTGGACAGGTCCCCACTCAAAGTGCTTGCTTGGCTCACTGGAAAAGAAAGCGAAGAGCATTGGCACTAAGAATAAAGGAAGACTGTTTGGAAAGCAAAGCACTGAGAAAGATAAGGTTTGCCTTTGGAAGTAAGGAAGAAAAGGGATATTGATGATTAGGATTGTTTATGTTGGGGTACTCTGGTTACAGTAAAATTTAGTGGTTCTTTTTGAAGCAAACAGAAAGTCTGAGAGAACTCAGAGTGGGTTTAGAGAGCTCAAAAATAAACAGAGCTGTGGCCTGGATCGTCTAGTATTTGTAAACAGGCCCTGAACAAAGCTCATATGGAAGAGGAGCTTGTGAGCAATGGGTAAATGGTGAAGAGGGGACTGAAGAATCACAGGGTAATCTGGGTTCAGAGGGACCTTGGGAGGTCCGACCCCCGGCTCAAAGCGGGGCCAGCTCAGAGGTCAAACCAGGGTGCTCAAGGCTTTATCCAGCCTGGTCCTGACAGCCTCTGAGGAGAGGGGCTGCGCAGCCCTGCCGGGTACCTGGCTTGGCACCTCACCGTCCTCACCAGGAAGGGGCTTTCCTTCCACCCGGCTAGCACCTCTTGACGCGCTGTATCGGGCCCGGCTCCGGCTCCTCCGTGGCCTCCTCCTCGCACGTACTACAAAGCCACCAGGCCCCACCAGGCCCCCTCACCCGTGGCCCCTACGGCCTGGCCGGGGCT
>NW_009266282.1:1179630-1186787 GCF_000687185.1 Egretta garzetta | reverse complement strand
CGGGCGCCGCCGTCTACGTCTTCTCCGAGTTCAACCGGTGAGTGCGAGGCCGCGGGGACGCCCCGCCTGGGCTGGGGACGGCGCGCCCTGTCCGGGCCTGCCCTGATGCCCCTTCCCCGCAGGTATCTCTTCAACTGCGGTGAGGGCACGCAGCGGGCCATGCAGGAGCACAAGTAAGTGGAGGCAACCGGGGGGGCCGCCCGGGGGCTGCACTGCTCCACGCTCACCCCCCACACCTCTGTCTCCCCTCTCAGGCTGAAGATCTCCCACCTGGACAGCATCTTCCTCAGCCGACCAGAGGTGGTTGCTTTGCAAGCTGCCTGGTGGGTGGTGTGTGGGGTCGTCTCTGCTCTGTAGTGGTGGAGAGAGGACAAGCGCTTTCAGAGCAGCTGGATTGCTCAGGCCTCTGCGGCACTTCCAGCTGCAGCATGGTCTCTGTGACAGTGCATGCAAGCATGTGGGGAAGCGCCTGTGGCTTTATCTTCCCCCAAATCTTCTAGAGTAGAAGGCGTTACCAGCATTTCATTGCCAGCAGGGAGCTGTTCGTGAGTCAGATTAGTCTGAGTTCAAAGGGACCTACAGAGGTTTCTGTCCCAGCCCTGTCCTCAAAGCAGGGTGAGATCTTGTCCATTAAAACTTGGGAAATCTCCAGGAAAGGAGGAGATTAACAGTCTGTTCAGGTAACTTGCTCCAAATCATGATTATCAAGATTTGTAGACATTTTCTTTATCTGCAGAGACAAGTGACTTGTTGAAATTGCCACAAAGCAGAATTGAATTTGGATCTGAGTTCAGTTCTGGCCTTCATGGAGAGGGCCAGCACTTCTGGGTGCCAAGAGGGATTTTTCTTGTGTGCTCTACCAGTGGCTAGTGGGGCTGTGATAAAGCTGTTTCTGTGCCTTCTCTTAGGTATGATTCTCACACTAAAGGCTATGGGACTTCAAAGATGTGTTTTCCTAGGGCCACCAAAGCTGGTAAGTGGGGGAAGCTTGCAGAGGGGAGAGCGAACCCTTGAAATGTTAAAGTTTGCCTTGGAATGGGGAGAGCTGGTATCAAAGGAGTGAATCATTGTAGAGGTGTAAAATGTTGGTCAGAGTTAGTGCCAGCCCACAGGTTCTGCCAGAAGGGCTGGCTTTAACAAGCAAATCTCATTCAGTTATGCACAGGACAGCATCAGATTTCTGCTCCTTAAAATTGTCTTGTCAGCTAATATTCCAGTAAATCGTGTTTTGGAAAAAGGGCATCCCTTGTTCTCCTGTCTGCTCCCTCCCCATTTGCTTTTAATAAAAACTTGGTCTCTGATTTCCTGCTTAACGCGATCCCTGCCAGCCTAATGCTATGTCTAGGCTGAAAATTTCCGATCCTCAGCGCTATTTTGCTTCCTTGCAATATCTGCTGACTAATTGTATTGATGGAAGGGATGGGGAGAGCGATTCTTTGTCTTCCTTTCTCTTTCTAAATGAGCGATGCCCAGCAGAGGTGGGACACCTGCCTACTGGGCTCTGGCTGGCTCTGTGCTGCCCAGTTTTTGCCTGACTGGGCGTTGAGCCTTTTGACTTCACTGAAAGAAACTGTAACTCCTGAAAGTTGTGCCTGTAATTGCACCTCTTGGGCGCAGCCTCCTGATACACTGTCTCTCTTACAGCAAAACTACTTGAAAGCTATTCGACTCTTTCCTGGGCCCCTCAAAAGGATGGATTTAGGTATGTGGGTCAGTGACAGGTAGCTTATAGAAACTTGTAGCTTCTTTTTGTTTCAGCTGTAGCCAAGGTTGCATTGAACAGTAACAACTTCAGAATAAATGACTCTGGTTTAGATCTGCTCCAAGAAAGTTTTAAACATTGGTTTTGAGTTGATACACTGTTCAAATCTGTCACAGGAACTGCCTGGAGGAAAAGCGGTGTTTCCAGCTGAGTTTCTGGCAGGCCTCTGTCTACCTCTGCTGACGACTAGTCAGCATTCAGTTTTAAAGCAATGTAAAGGCAATTTGCTTCCAGAGTCTGCCAATGAACTTGCTGACCATGGTATCGTGGGCTACTTTTTGTGGATGATGGGCTTTTAAGTACTTTATTCAGTGTTCTTTGCGGCTGGGCAGAGAAAGGGAAGGGGGACATTCAGCAGGTTTTAAGAAAGAAAAAAGATATTTTCTTGATTTTAAAATTCTTGTTGAATATGAACCTCTTCTTATGAACTTGTTAACACTGGTTTCTGATCTCTTTCCAGCTGTGCAGTTGCACACAGAGCCTGAGTATAAGGACGAGACGATGACAGTCTACCAAATACCTCTTACAGGTGAGCATGTGATGCTGTAGTCGGACAGGAGAAGGATTTGTTCAGTAACTGTGCTTAAGGTGGTTGAAGGAGTGGCTTCTGTTTGCAAGCCTGAGTAAGGAGAGGTTTATTAGTTTACATGTTTTTCTCAGGGCAAGGATCTCTTTCAAAGAAACAAGACCTGCTGAGTCAGGGCCTTGGTTTGTTCCTTTAGGTGTGGGTGTATAGAATGACACATGAAACATTACTGGATTTGGCTTTCTTAGCCAGCTGAGTTTTCTTGCTGCTGGAAACTGTGATATTTAGAGTACAGGCACTGACTTGACAGGTTTTAGCAGTTCTGAGAGCATCTGAAGGACTCGGATGATGGATGGCTCCTGAAATAAGTGACTAGCGTATGCAAGTGCAAGTCAGACCAGGGGGAAGAGCTCTGTATTCTGGTGCAGTTTAAACATGAGTGTCATGGAAGTGGGAATGCTACTTGTGTTTGTCTTCTCTCTGTCCCTTTTGATTGAGTGATCTTTGTCTTGTTTTATTGGATTTGGGACAGGAAAACCACTAGCTGCTGAAAGTTCGTTGCCTCGGAGTCCTGGAGCATCAACCCAGGGTCGAAATAGCCCTAAAGGGGACACAGGGCCTGGATCCCCAACAGCTGCACAGCAGAGCTTGGAGGAGAGCAAGGAAAAAGAAAGCCCAAAGAAAACAGGTGAAAAAAATGGGATGACCATTTTAACTTTAATGAAATAATGCCAAATTAAGGATATGAGTTTGTCCTCTGAGCTGTTTGCTCTCTGGAAGTGAGGTCTATAGAGGAGCTCAGCTGAAGGATTACATGGAGCAGAATGAGTTCTGTTACTTTGGAAGTTGATGCAGAACTAATAAGGCCTAGAAATTGGACGTGCTTTCTGCTTGAGGTGTGAGTAGTCCCTGTAGTAGTTTGCCCCTGGCTGGAGTGGATGTTGGGATTGATTATTTTTCAGTCTTGGGCTTTATTTTGGTTTCTTGTAGCTGCAACCATGGGCTCTCTGGCCTTACGTGCTTGTAAAATTTTACTGCTGGGTTCCAAGTTGGCTGGATGATGTTGTTGCTGTTATTGTTTTAGCAAACATTGACACGTTTTGGCTTTAAGAAAAATGATAGTCAGTGATGATTCGGAGTAGTTTTGCTTTCTTTTACAGGTGACAAACAGAAGTGTGCAAGCAGGCATCCCGATCTGGTGATGGCTTTCCTTTGTAAAGTAAGCTTGGACACAAAGATTGCTAAATCAATGTAGGATAGAATATAGAATAGAGTATTTTGGTTGGAAGGGACCTGTAATGATCATCTAGTCCAACTGCCCGACCACTTCAGGGCTGACCAAAAGTTAAAGCCTGGTGTTAAGGGCATTGTCCAAATGCCTCTTAAACACTGACAGGCTCGGGGCATCGACCCCCTTTGTAGTAAGCCTGTTCCAGGGTTTGACCACCCTCTCTTGTAAAGAAATGCTTCCTCATATTGTTAGGATATTTCATCATCATAGAATCATTTGGTTGGAAAAGACTTTTAAGATAGAGTCCAACCATACCTGTTCACTACTAAACCATGTCTGTAAGCACCTCATCCACCCGTCTTTTAAATACCTCCAGGGATGGGGACTCGACCATGTCCCTGGGTAGCCCATTCCAGTGCCTGATAACTCTTTCAGTGAAGAAATTTTTCCTGATATCTAATCTAAACTTCCCCGGCACAACTTGAGGCCATTTCCTCTTGTCCTGTTCATCTCTCTAAATAGATTTAATTGGAGATAGCATTTTCAAGCAGGACTTTGAAGCTATTTTGTGATTCTACTTTTCAAAGGTCAGAGTAACAGTAGCATGAGTAGGAATGTGTAAAAACTAGAGACCTTTTTTTAGAAGTGTTCTTTATAGAGCAGCCAATTAAGAATATACAGGTTCCATTCTTCCTTAATGCTTACAGTAGGAAAGTCTATCCTCCTTACTTGGCTAAAGAAGGGAGCAAGAAGCAGCAGCAACAGTGTGATCTTGGAAACCAGAAGGCTACTAAAAGCTTTTTGGGGGTACATTAGACTAGTGGCTATGGAACTGAAAAGAAAAAAAAAATTCCCTTGGCTTGTGAGGAAACAAACTGGAAGTATGTGGATCTTGTTTCCTGGCCCTTTCTATTTGGCTGATAATTCTGTTTTATTTAATTCTTTTCAGATTCACCCGAAGAAGGGAAAATTTCTAGCAGCTAAAGCACAGGAGATGGGCCTGCCAGTGTAAGTACAAGATCCCAGCTGGGCAGATGGGGCAACACCAGGCATGTTGATGTTGGCAAGCTAAATATTTCTGTGGCCTGATTTTCAGGGGAACTCCAGCCATTCTTCCCATAATTACAGCTCTCAAAAATGGTGAGAGCATCACTTTTGAAGGCAGAGAGGTAAGATGTATTTGTGCTTTCTGCTGTGGCTTTGTCATCCTCTCTCCTTTGCTGGGCTCCCAGGTTGACAATCTTTTTGTGAAGAATGTTTTGCCAACCGATGGGTATTGGGACACGTGGTTTTTTTACACCCGTTCTTGAGGCAAGGGTGGGTGGTAGTTGCCTGCCTGTTCCCTCTCATCCCTGCTAAGAGGTGGGCATGGGTTTTGCTGTTTTTGAGCTTTGGGTGGCTACTTTTGGTTAGTGGCTGGTCCATCTTCCAGCCCCAAGTTGTTGCTGAATGTGCCCCTGTGGGGAGCATGTCTGGGGCTGGTGCAGGGGTGTGATTAGGGAACTACGCTCTGAAATTAATTCATTTGCCAGTATGGCTATATGTCTGCTCTTTGTCAGAGCTTCATCTCCCCTTCCCAAAGCTGATATGGGTCTAGGAGTGAACTAGTGGAGTTAATCCCTGCATGTTTTAAATCTGGGGTTTGAATGCCTGTATATCTGTCACTCCCTCCTTGCTGTACTTGCGCTTCTCAGATCAAAAGAAGTTCAATGGTTTCTGTGTGCAGGGTTTTAATCTGTCAAACATGAGTCTGAAGTGAGAGGCAGAGCCAGCTCTGGCCGTGTCCCAGATGATCTGTAAGTGAAGATCCTAACCTGGGAGTTAGGATTGGCATATCTTTACACCATAAGAATTTCACAAAGCCTTCTTTTTCTTAAGTGGGATTTTGCTACCATCTGAATCTGCTGTGGGAACCTAGAAGCTGCTAAATTCCCTTCCTTACATTGGGCTGTGGTTTGCTCTGAGACCAGGGTTGGTATTTGCTGTTACACAGCAAAATGCAAACCTGTGTAGTGAGAGCAGAAAGGGAACAAGAACTGCACTGGCTGTGTTTGAGCATCAAGAGCGCCTGCAGGGAGCTGCCTGCTAGGAGCCGGCTGACAGAATAGCTGCTGAAAGAGTTAGGCGCAACGATGCAAGAATGGCTGCCTGTAGAGCTTTATTGTGGTGTGATCTTTGTGTACCCGCCTGCAGCTCTTTCCTGAAGAATTGTGCACCCCTACTGATCCTGGGCCCGTATTCATTGTGCTGGAGTGTCCTCATGAGGGCTTTGTGGATGCCGTCTGTGAAAACACCACCTTTCAAAGGTAAGCGGGGCTGGGCCACCTGGGGTGTTTGGGCGAAGACGTGTGCTGAGCCTTGCCAAGGAGAAGGTCTTGTTCTATTCTAAATGTGTTGGTTCTTGTGGCTGATGTCTGAGCTTTTTGGCACTGTTAAGGAGCTAGAGGTGCAAGAAAGGACTGGTGGTGCATTTTGAGCCTTTTAGGAAAAGCAAGCCTATGCAGGACCCGTGGGGTTCTGTAACTGCCACACGCCTGTCTTCCCTTACGGGCCTCCAGAGGAGGACATGCGCACTGGTGTCCTTCTGGGGAGCAGTACAGAGCCTGCTGCTTCCCTGTGTGGTGGAAGCCTGGACTGCACTTAATGTCTCAGTAGGGCTTGTGCAGAAGCATGTTAGCCTTCTGAAAGGCTCTGCAGATATTGTTGCTTTGGAGGAGCGGAACAGCCCTGGGGCTGGAGTGGAGGTGTGAGCAAATGGGCTTGAGCCTCAGGGAGCCTTGTGCCTACTGCAGTGTGGAGCCTAGAGCTCCTGGGCTGCGCTCTGCCTGCACCAGGGGGGCATCTCTGGTAGCACCAAGATGGGAGAGGGCGGGGAGGACTGAAGCACAGGTCTTCTTTCTGTATTTGAATGTGCCCCAGATACCAGGAGGGACTTCCTGAGAACCAGGTGGCCTTGGTTATTCACATGACTCCAGAGTCAGTGCTTCGGGACAGCCGCTACCAGCAGTGGCTGGAAAGGTATGTGATCTTCTGATTACTTGGTTTCCTGTCACTGTTGGGGAGCAGCATGTTCTTAGGGTGGAAATGCTTTTCCCAGGCTAGAAATAGCTGTTAGCTGACAGCAGGGCTCTGCTGGCTCAGATGAGATTTTAGCTAATGGCTCAGGTGTGCACCTATGCCCAACTCTAAGATGGGGCTGAAGCTGTTGTGCATTTTAATGTCTTCTTACAGATTTGGACCTGGAACTCAGCACTTGGTGCTCAATGAAAACTCCTCTGCGGTGCACAACCCACGCAGCTACAAGATCCAAACTCAGCTGAATCTCATCCACCCGGAGATCTTCCCTCTGCTCGCCACCTACCAGAGCAAGGTAGGCCAGGCCCTGCTTGCCTGTGTACCTCGTGCCCCTGAGCAAAGTATGTGTTTAATGTCATTGTCCTCCCTGTAGGAAGAAGAGGCTGTGTGTAGTGTGCCCATTGTGCGAGGAGAGTGCCTCTTGAAATACCACTTCAGACCACAACAGGAGTGGCAGAGGTCGGTGACAATCTTTGACTTAACAGTTTCTGAAGCAGCTTTTCGGTGCGAGTCTGTGCTGGGGCAGGACGGTGTGTTGGCATCCTTTGCACATTCTTACTGGC
>NW_009266282.1:1171553-1179535 GCF_000687185.1 Egretta garzetta | reverse complement strand
GTTGTTTTTGCCCCTTGCTCTTGTAGCCTCCTGTGCTCCTCTGTCCTTTGCTTTGACCTCATGTGCTGTGTACCCAGCTGTGGCAGAAGATGGTTGCAGGGAGAGACTTTTTGGGGAGCCTGGTGAAAGTCTTATCAGGCTTTCTGGGTCTTCAGATGGTATCAGAGCTGAAAGCCCAGGGTGGTTAAACAGTTGCAGGCTCTCTGTGGGTGCTTGCTTTGTGGGCAAGTAGGGGAAGCTGCTCACTGAGGATCTTAAGGGCAGGGGACCACATGGTGTGAGGGGATACCAGCTGCCATGGTTCAGATTCCTGGTTCTGGGCAGAACCCAGATGCCAAGAAGAGTCGTCTTACATTTCTCTGCCTAAGGTGTTTGAAGGCCTGTAGTACTGCACGTGCTCTGATGCAGGACCAAGGCACAGGTCCCTTATGCCTTTGACTGGTGCCTGGAGCCCTTTTGGGTTGGTTGTTCCTCTTCCAGGAGTCTCCGTGCTGCCTTGCAGTGCCCTCTAGTGTCTGGCAGCTCTCTGCATCTAGGCAGTGCCGGGGAGCAGGGTGCTCTTCCAGGAGCTTTTCCAGTTTGGTGGAATGATTATTTCTGTGGCATGGCTCAGCCCAACCACGCTCATGGATGTGTCTTCCCCCACCCGTCAAAATGGAACTTGGAAGGAGCATTTTGACCCTTTGCTGTAAGCCTGTTTTGGCATAGTAATTTGGCACTTTGCTCTGAAAAGTGCTGTTTTTTCAGTTCTGACCCTGCCCCACCCTGACACATGGCGTGTTCTTTCAGAGATGCCGTGACTGTCTGTGATTATGACGCATTTGTCAGTGAAGCCTTGGATCTCCCAGACTTCCAGACTTGTGTGAAGGAGTGCAAAGAGAGCCTGTCTGCCGTACCAGGTAAGGATCAGCAACTTGTCTTGGATCAGTGTAATAGGAAGTCGGAGGTCTTGGTAACTCATTGTGTTAGTGTTCAGACAAAGCTGTGAATGTGCTGTTTTCCTGCTGCCTGAGAAGTGCTTTTGAGTCGTCCTGGAGCTGTGCAGAGGACAGGCTTAGTGCGAACGGAGTTAGCTCATTTCAGTTGGATTTACTCAGTCTCATGCTTCTGGTTTTCTAAAGCTGCTAGGTTTGGGGATTGAGCGCTGTTGGGGGAAATTAGAGACAAAGCACCTTTATGTTATTTCTCTGAGTTGACCAGAGCTCTGCTTGTGTTGAATGCTGTTGTAGCAGCCACAGTGCAAGTTCCTATGTCTTGCTCTAGAACCAGCTCCCTGCAGGGCACTCCTCTGAATTTCAGTTGCCCTGTTGGTAGTGAGGCTTTCATGGTATAACACAGCACTACTCACCCACTGTCCGGATCCTGATCTGGGGAGAGTCAGGGCACTGTAGAAGAGGAGTCGGGTCCCTCTTGAACTGCCAACTCTGTCATGAGCAATAAGCAGAGTCCTTAACGGTTGGACTTGCTGATCTTAAAGGTCTTTTCCAACCTCAACGATTCTACGATTCTTGTTTGCCCGCCTTTGGATGTGCAGTTATGCATTGTGATGTGTTTTCCTGGTGATGCTCGTTCTGTCTTCCCTTGTAAACCTTGCTGCTGTAGGAAAGACAGAGGCTGAGGGAGGCAAAAATGAACGTGCTGGATATGTAGACTCTGGAGTTAGTAACTCCTGTTGAACTAAATGGTGTCTGACTGAGCAGCATGCAGATAACATTTACTTACAAATCCTTGTTGTCTGTTTTCTCCAGGAAATGTGGGTGCCTATCCTGAAATTGTGTTCTTGGGAACAGGATCTGCAATTCCAATGAAAATCCGAAATGTCAGTTCCACACTGGTAAATACCAGGTAAATCCCAGTGCCATGCATCATGCTTCGAGAGGCTCAGTGTCTCAAGAGGGTGTTGCCTGCGGCTGTCTTGGCCATTGTGCTGATGACACAGGGAGAATGCCCAGTGTGGGGTCTGTAGGACTGCAGTTTCACACATCTGTCTCTCTGTAGGTGGGCAAGACTTGAAAGCCACTTGTAAAGCCAAACATTTAAAGTCCTCATTCATTTTACCACCTGCCCTGAGTGTCTGTTCAGCATCAGCACCAGACCAGAATGAGCTATGTGGACAGAACAGTCTTTCTAAAACCTTGGCTAGCAGGACTGGAGTAGCATTTAGAGGTGTAACGCATGAAGAGCGCTCTGACTTCCAACCCAAAAGATGCCCCTGCCTCAATGGGCCCTGGTCAGAGTTTATACAGTGGACGCTAAATGTCTTTGTCGCTTGTCTTGCCAGCTCTACCCGATCCCTGCTCTTGGACTGTGGAGAAGGAACATTTGGACAGCTCTGCCGGCACTATGGGGAGCAAGTTGACCAAGTGCTGTGTAATATAGCAGCTGTGTTTGTGTCCCACATGCACACCGATCATCATTCGGTAGGTTGAGTGTGTTGGAAGGAGAAGAGGTTCTGTGCAAGAGTACTCTGCTGTTTGTGATTCAGGTGTAGCTGCAGCTGATGAATATAGGCTGCCCTGCTGTTAGGGCTGCACTTCCCCCTGTGTTCCCCAGGCACTACCGAAGCTGTCTGTGTTTCTTATCCCCCTCTCCCTTCCTGTTAGGGGTCCCTGCAGACTCGCTGGGATCATCCAGAGTTGTAATTTTTTTAGCAGTGTCCAACCTAGCTTCCTTCAGTGCTTTGCAATAAATAGTCACAGGAGGATCACTTGGTGTATTTGGGTTGGTCCTGGTCAGGGCAGGTTGTTTGCTGCCTTGTG
Organism: Egretta garzetta; assembly: GCF_000687185.1. Classification (NCBI taxonomy): domain Eukaryota; kingdom Metazoa; phylum Chordata; class Aves; order Pelecaniformes; family Ardeidae; genus Egretta; species Egretta garzetta. The sequence continues at coordinate 1,176,776 of NW_009266282.1, read as the reverse complement.
CCTGGAACCCATGCTGGGTCCAAGATCTTGGATAGAGACTTTCTGCTTTCTGTCCTTCTTTTGGGAGCAGATACAGCACCACTGGGAAGGGCTGAGGGGCTTATGTTGTGGCCATCAGCTTGGGGGCATAAGCAGTGACAGTGTTACAGCAGCTCAGCCAGTTGCATTTATCAGAAAGGCAGTAACTGTACATTTCTGACTGTAGGTTTTCAAAAAACTGCTGAGCTGCGGTAGCACTGTTGCTATGTATGCCCAAGATATTTCTGACTACAACTTGCTGTCTTGTTTATTCCTTTTGCAGGGGTTGTTGAACATCCTGATGGAGAGGCGGAGAGCTTTTGTAAGTTGTATTGTTGTTTCACTGTTCCTGAACTTGCCATGGAGTGAGGGGTGGGGAACTTCTGAGTAGTGTAAAAGCACCATTATTTCCCTAGGTATTTCTTCTCTCTGATTTGTTATATACCTAGTACTGATGGGGTTTTTTCCCCCCCACCTTTGATTTTCCAGGCAGCTCTTGGTCAGCCTTTCAGCCCTCTGTTTCTGGTAGCACCTGAACAGATCATGCCTTGGCTACATGAGTACCACAACCACTGTGAAGAGATTCTTGGAGACATCAAGTGAGTGTTCTGTGTGGTATGTGGAGAAATGTCCGTGGCTGGGCCCTTACTCAAGGCAAACTACTGGCATCCATTCCCCACACCCCTTCGTTGAAGGCAACTCTGACTCCTTCTACTGTGTGTAGAATTAGGATGTGCAGTTTGCAAAGAGGAGGATAGGGCTTGTTACTTGTGCTGCTTAACAGAGGCTTACATGCAGGCTTGCCTTTTCCTTAGGCAAGGGGAGTTGGGCAAATGAAAAAAGATTCCTGGAAGAGGGCGTATTTGACAGTGGGGAAGAAGCGGTTGAATGAGCTACAGGGGCACTGGATAGTGAGAGCAATTGGCAGAACAGACAGGTGCACAAAAATGTCTTGTTTGTGAGGCACGGATCTGAGCAGGAGAAATAGGCTGCTTAAGGATCAGATCAGGTTTTGCCTTGTACGTGTCCTTAGTTCTCTTTTCTCCCCTCCCTCACAGAATGATTACTTCCCAGTCTCTTGTGAAGGGCTGTGAGAACATCAAACATAAAGCCAAATGGTTTGTCAGTTCTCTCTTGGAGAACTACGACTTGGCTGAGGTAAGCTCACGAGCTGGCAGGGCCAGTGGCTATGAGGGGCAAGAGGGGATGTGAGGTCTAACACTTGTATCCTTGTTCAGTTTCAGACTTGTGAAGTCCAGCACTGTAAAAATGCTTTTGCATGTTCAATGATCCACAAATCTGGCTGGAAAGTAGTCTATTCTGGTGACACAATGCCCTGCATGGCCTTAGTACAAATGGGTAGGTGGCAAAATCCGTCTGCTTGAAGAATCTCTTTGAGAAAGGTCTCAAACTGTTAGTATCCGAAGCAGGCACCCCCTAACCCTCGGTGCTATGCCTGCAAAACAGTGAGGGGCTAGGGGGGGAAATGAGAGTTCATGTAGGTGATCGAACTAGTCTATATTCGGCTGAAGGTTGAATATATGATTATTTACACAGGGAAGAATGCTACCCTGCTGATCCATGAAGCAACGCTGGAAGATGGCATGGAAAAAGAAGCAATAGAGAAGACACACAGGTGGGATGTGTTCTCCTGTCTGTCACTGTTAGGAAGGTGAAGATGTGGAGCCAGGCTTTGTCCTTGGTGGAGAAGGACCCAAGTCCTGGAGATGGTTCTGGTGTGCATAGAGTTCTTCAGCACTGAAAACAGTGTGTTGCTCATTGTGCCAGCTCTGTAACCCTCAATGCTCCTCTGAACATCCCCAGAGAGATATGGGGAGAGCTTTGTAAGTGGACAGCCATAAATCTGCAAATAGACTAGCCCAAAGGAAAAGTCCTCTGCTTGATTACAGTTCAGGACTAAGCTCAGGAGGTAGAAGCATAGTCATGCTCCCCCCTCAGCTAACTGCACAGTTCAAACTGAGCGCTGCAGCCAGTGATCCTGAGTGCTGCCCCAGCAAAAGCAGGGAGACCTGAGAGCAGCTTCTCGGAATTGTGTGTGAGTTGCAGTGCAAGTGAGTTGGACTTGCTTGCTTGCTGGTGCCCCTGAGACAAGTATCGGAATAAGCCCCTGTTCCCAGTTTGTGGAGCTCTATGGTACTTGGACTATAGAGCTCCAAGTAATTACAGCTCCTTTTCTGCACTCAGAGTTGTTTGGAAGTCAGAGACTTGCCACCAGTGCAGGTTGCCAGAGGACGAGGCACCTGGGCATGCCTGCGAGGAGCAGGGAAACCTTGGGCCCAGCAAGTGTTAAGACAGTACCTAGCATTGGCTGTTGGTGTGATGTGACCTTAGATGCAAAGCAGCCCGCCCTGCCCTGCTGGAGAGGCTGTGCTGGCCAGCCTGTGTGTGACCAGGACACATGGTGCTGCCTTCCCTTTGCAGCACAACCTCCCAGGCAATTCAGACTGGGATGAAGATGAATGCAGAGTTCATCATGCTCAATCACTTCAGTCAGAGATATGCCAAGATCCCGCTCTTCAGCAAAGACTTCAGTGAGAAGGTTGGAATTGCGTTCGATCATATGAGGGTAAGTTGGGAGCTTTGAGCCAGGCTGTGGGAGAGGTTTCATTGTTACTTTGGGATGGCTGCTGGTGATTTAAATTCTCCACTTATAATGTTGTGTTGCATCACCACCTCTTTCTGAAGAGTAATCTCTGAAACGGCTCCATTTACAGCTGGCAGCAGACATCATCAGCGTGGGGGAGAATGGGTGGCTCTTGAGAACACAAGCCCACTCCTAAGACACTGGGTACTCACCTCATGTCGCCTGTTTTGTGCATGCTGCTCCCAGCTGAAAACCCAACTTTGTTTCCGTTCCTACTCCCTTCTCAGTTGGTGTGTTGCAAAAGACATCTGGGAGCCGAGAGCTGCTGTTGTGGCACTGAACGCAATCGCAGCAGTGAGAATAGCTTGCTAATTAATTAAAATATATACAGTGTCCACATAATTTCTTGTAAATGTAAAGAAAATGTAAATAACTTGGCAAATGGGATCTGTTGACTGACTGCTGTCGGGTTGAAACCGATGACCTGTCTGCTTGTGTAAGACGTGGCTGAAAATCGTCAGCAAGGTTGGGCTCCTTTGTGCTGGGTGCTGTGCAGAGGAAGAGGCAGTGCCACCTGAACTGGCAAAGGACGGGGTTGGGGAGGAGAAGGAAAATAAAAAGTGATTCTCACGTGGTTGTTCCATACCTGATGTATTTCAGATTTGTTTTGGTGACTTTCCAACCATCCCGAAGCTGATCCCCCCTCTGAAGGCTTTGTTTGCAGATGACATAGTAGAAATGGAGGAGCGGAAGGAAAAGCGGGAGATGCGCCTGCTGAAGGAGACCGCCATAGCCTTGGACAAAGTGGCTGATGGGGAGAACAAGGAAGCACCCTGCCAGAAACGGAAACAAGCCAAGAACCATCAGGAACTACCAAACAAGAAGCTTAAAACTGTAAACTGAAAGAAACAAGGTTGAGAATGCTCTGCTCTGTAAGAGGGGCCTTGCTCTTCGCAGTCCCTGGCAGCGTGCAGTGCCGAGGGTGCCCGCAGGCAGGAAAAGGGGCTGGCCTCCACGCCTGGGTTTGCTTGGTCATCAGCAGGTCTCCGCAGCTGAAGCTACCAAGCGTGCTGTTAGCAGCACAGGTCCTCACGGCGATGGTATCTGCCCGTATGGTTCCTGGCCCTGGGTCTCACCAGTCCATGCGTCATTTTTCTTTTAGCCAGAAGTTCTTCTCTCTCAACTGTTTTAATTTTTGGTTTTATGCTAGAACCTATTGATAATGTAACAGCAGCAGCAGCTGTGACCTTTGCAAGAGATGTGGTTTGGGAAGCCCTCAAGGGGCCATGGATTCGCCAGGATAAGGCGAATGAGATCTCTGGGTTGAGGAACATAACTAGGTATCAGAACCCAGCTCATTGGAGGAAATTTCACAATAAAATGGGACCCAGTTAATTTTTAGGTTAATTTAGGGGTGTGAGGGTGTGAATGCTGCTGTGTTCCCGTTTTGTTTCAGTTTTTGCAGCTGATTTTTTTTTTTTTTTTTTTTTTTTTTTTTTTAGAAGACCTGTTTTCCAAAACCTTTATTTAGAACCTGAATAAACCACTCAACATTGTACAGGAGGCTGTGTTTTGTCTAGATTGCTAATGAGGACTTGGGGAAAATAAACACCCGAACTGCTCCGGCGCATGACCTGGGCTGGCTGTTTCTGCGTTGCAGTGTTGGTGTTAAGACCAAGGTCTTGCCCTCGTGCTGGAGCCTGATGCCTGTTCTGGTTGTTCCATGCCAGCAAAATCATACCTGCCCCTGCTGCCCTGTAGTCAGGAGCTCCCCTCCTGTCAGTTCAAGCTGGTACCAACCAGGAGTGGCTTTTGAGGGGCTCCAGAACAGGCAACTAAGAGTTTCCTCCAGCAGATCCCAGTCCTGGATGCAGGGGACAGGGAAGCTAGCAAAGCAGATGGATGGGAGGAGGTCCTGCAGTTCAGAGGAGAGGTTTTGAGGTGCTCTGTGGGTCAGCTTTGCTTCATTCCTTACCAGGGCAGTAACCCCATGTGTTTGTAAGCAGGAGGGGGAGCTTTGCCCTCTTTCAATTAAGGAGTTTATTTTCAGTGGCATCTCGAAGGCACCAGGCCCCTGAGTGCTGCTCAGCAAATGATACCAGCACCTATTAAAGATTTAAGACATGAACTGGCAGCAAAGCATCTTTTGTTGATCAGCTCGTGCTTGTCTAAAGAGGAAGATGAGCAACTGGTACAGCTCTGGGTCTTAAGAAAAAAAGTTTGCTGGGCTTTCGAGTAGAACTGTGGGGCCAAGGAATGACCAAGCATGTACTTGTTAGGGTGCGGATGAGACCAGGGTTGGGTCAGGTTGCCTGGGTCAGTGTGTGGCTCCTGCCTTGGGCTGTGCGGGACCCCTGTGCTGCTTTTCATAGAACGAAGAAGGGTCTTTTATTTAGAAAATAACAAACCCTTTGCTACATAAAGGCGTTAATAAGATACAAATAGGGCAGCGGTGGGAGACCGTTGCACACAAGCTGTGGTTCCAGGTGGTGGAAGCGAAGCAAGGAGATGGGCAGCAGCGAAAGGGACCTGGTGCAGGAAAATTCCCCGGACCCGTGCTGGGGTGAGGGGAAATGGCTCCTGGCGAGCCTGAGCCGGTC
>NW_009266282.1:1155684-1171135 GCF_000687185.1 Egretta garzetta | reverse complement strand
GGGCTCTACCCCTCGCCCGTGGCGGCGGGAAGGTGTCAGCAAGCTCCTGGGCCTCCCTGCTGTCCCTGCAGATGCGCTCGTACCCTTAACTCTGCCCTTCGCAGCACCTTCTGGCCCACAGGGGTCTTCAGAATCCATTTAAACCTCCCCAGTCCCGATCCACATCAGCTCTGTGCCTCTCTGGTGGCAGTGTCCTTGTGGGACAGATCCACGTTGCAGAATCACAGAGTGGTATGTGCTGGAAGGGACATCTTGAGGTCACATGGTCCAACCCCCCGATCAAGCAGGGCCACCTAGAGCTGGTTGCCCAGGACCATGTCCAGGTGGCTTTTAAGTAACTCCAAGCATAGAGACCCCACAAGCCATACCAGTCCTCAGTCACCCTCACAGCAGGTGGTGTGGTTCGGTGGTTCCTGATATTCAGAAAGAGCTGCCTGTAGTCCAGTGCCTGGTTACCTCAGGTGGGCTGATGTTTTCCCAAAGGGATCTTCAGGAGGGTTCAAGTGCTCACCCACCCCTGTGTTAGTACCCTGAACCAGGCAGCAACATCCCTATTTCTGATGGCCTCGGACCTGGGGAAGTCTCTGCAGTGAGGCTGTAATGGGAAAGTAGAGGAGCTGCTCGATTTGAGAAGCTCTGCTGACGCTGTTGGTGAGCGATAGATTGGATTCCCAAGAGCGGGCTGCCAGACTGGTTGTCTTGGTTTTGTGGGATAACGCATTGTGTACACAGGGAACTTTTGTTCTGAGGTGTTTGGTGAGCCCTGCAGTCTTGGCAAGCCTGCACAAACAGTGGTTTTTGCACCGCGGCTTTGTTTGTAAGTGATGGCAGGTAGCATACGATTGGCACTGCAAACACCCTCTGCTACAGGGACATTTGGGGGCAGGAACACTTCAGCAGATTCTGTTAGATCCTGTTTTCTGGCTGCCTTCAGCAGTTGGGATTGCGCATCCTGACTGCTTATTTGCAGGCTTTTCTCTGCCCCCATGCAGCCAGACGTGGTATTTCAACAGGGAGCAGATGGTGCTCAGGTTTGGTCCCAGTTCCCTCTCAAACTTCACTTCAAGGAAAACAGAGTGGTGGTGCTGGGTCGGGAGAGGGTGGGTCTGCGTGAGGGTGAAAAGGGTCTTGAATTTCCCAAGGTTGGGGACATGTGTTGCTCTGCATGAGCACTTCTTGTAGAGAGTCTTTTATCAGGGGTTTTTAGGACAGTCTTAGGCGAATTTGTCCAGTGAAAGAAATAGTTTGTGTCAAACCCTCTGTGGGTTATTTGGGACATCGGGAACAGTGGCACCAAAGCTGGGCCTTTACTCAGTGAGGACGTGAGCTGAGCTGCGGGTCACAGCTGGGCTGGCCTGGTCTGCTTGTCACACTTAACTCTTGCGATGGCCGAAGGGAACGCACCTCTGCTCTGTGGAGCTGGGGTTTGTCTTGAGTCCAATGGGCGTTTTGACAAACTAATAAGAAAACAGCTACCATTAGACCAGTTACAACGTTACTAGCACCAGCAGTCCACAAGATTTAAGTAATAGAGGAAAAAACTTGCTAATAACGTAGTTAAAACTGTTGAATGTGAATTCAGCAGCGTCTGCCCGTGTTCCCTGGGGTTGTGCTCCCCCGTCCCACCCCTCCCTGGGCATGAAGGTTGTCGGGTGCCAGTCTTACTTAGGTCACCGGTGCCCGTCGTGGTTACAAAGAATCATCAGCGTCCTGGGGTGGCCCCGTAGAGGTTCTGGGCTGCTTTATTCTGTCTCCATTTTGTGTCCATTTTTAGCTACTTCTGTTCCTTTTGGGATCACAGCTTGCTCCCTCCCCATCAGCCCCAGAGAAAGCTGCTCCCAGCAGCCTCCCCCAGCCTGGTAACACGAAGGGCTGTTGTTTGTCACCAGGGGCAACCCGTTTTTGTCAGGCTGTTGCCAGAGGCTGGTCCCACAGCAGAGCCAGCCCTGGGGAGGTGACAGTCACTGCGTTGCTACCACAGCTCAAACAAGCCAAAAGCAGCTCAGGTCCAGGCAAGCTCAGCCTTGAGACCCCAACGCTGTCCGGTCCATGCAAACCCTGGGGACCTTCACTGATAATGACAAAAATCGTATTTAGTGGGCTGCAACTTTGGAAACCTAAAACGAGCCGGTGCTTACGACTCCCAGTACAGTTGGGATGGGGACCTGCGTGACCCTCACCAACAGGAGATCCTGGGAGTTACCAGAAGACCTTCCCTTTCAGCATGCTGGGGTTTGCCACCAAGGGACAGCCTGTAGGTGCTGACCAGCCCTTCTGGTCTCGAAAGGCTGCCTGAAGCCCATGCCCCTGCCTGCGTCCCCTGTCCGCTGGCAGCAAAATGGGGAACAAACACCAGGAGGTGCTGTGAGGGCAAGGGGGCAAGAGCCTAGGGACCTGTCTCCAGCTACAGGTTTGAGCAGCTGGGAGAGCCCGACGGCAGGGCTGCTTACTTTGTCTTCTGGTTTCCACCCTCTCAGCTGCTTGGATTTGGGGAGAGGATGTACCAGAACACAAAGCGGGCCTGTAGAGAAACCTGTTCATCGTCACCTGCCCTTGTTTCACACAGGCAGGGAACTGCTTGGGACAGCAATGAATTTGGGTCTCCAGGCTCAGCTGAGCAAGGACCTCGGAGCCTGGTGGCCCATCCATCTCCTGCAGCACTTTTTTCTCCATTGCTCTTTCATGACTCCTGCTATAGGTGATTGTGCCCATCCTGACAAACCAGAAGAACCATCAGGGCTGGCCACAAGTGGTGTCCCAAGACATAATGCGTCATGTCCACAACCTAAAAAGCACTGTTTTCATGGTTCTTGGCCAAGTAAAGGGCAAGACCTTGCTGCCTCTTCCAGTTGGCTCAGAGGGAATTGAGGACATTGATCTGGAAAACAAGAAATTGTGAGTACCACCCCTTGCGCTCAGGTTTTCTCCTGCTGATGCACATGCTGTCTTTTGGGGATTTCCCACCCAGTCATGGTGACCCTTCTTGCTCCCTGTCACCTGCTGCTCATCTAGACTGCCAAGATGGGTGTATTTTGCTCTACCTGCTCTCTAGTTTATGGGCTCTGTCTTTGGGGACTGTGCAAACAGGCCTGTTGGTCAAGACTATTCTGCCTCCCTTTAAAACTGGATGTATCAGGCAAAGGTATAGGGAAAACCACCTACAGCTGCCTGGGAGTTTCTGAACTGTTCATGGTCCCGCAGAGAGATCTGGAACCTGTTGCATCTGTCCTCCTGACAAAGTAGAGTGGCTTCCCAGACACCCACTGCGTCTCCTTGTGTTTCTCTTCAAGAAGTAAATGGACAACTTTGATAATTTTGGTTCTCTGCATTCATGGTTAGACCTCCCTGGTAGCTGTTATGATTCTGAAGTTCACTTCCAGTCCTTGAAGGACAATCCCAGGAAAGATACCCCAGTGTTTCTGGCTAGTTAAGACAGCCATGGGAGACTGGGCCCCATGTGCAGCTGGTCTTTTTCCTGCAAAATCTTCAGCAGCTGAACAATCCCCTACCTTTGCTAGCTGGTACATCTGGCAGGGCTCTCCCATTGCAGCTGGGGAGAACTCCCAGCCTAGTCATCCCAAGGAATGAGGATGGTGTCCAAAACTGGGAGTGGAAGGAGCTTGACTGTTGCACTTACCAGCCTAGCTCAGGCCAGGATAACTGAGTCTGGAAGGTCCCTAGGGGCAGATGCATTTGCACATTGTGTCATCGTCATGGCTGGGCTGCATGCTTGCACCTATGGGACCTCAGGAGATGTGGTGGTAAGCACAGTGGGATTAATTATGCCTGGCACAGGATGTGGTGTGGGTGGGGTTGCGCGAGAAGTTACTGCTTCCAAGGCAGTGGGGTGACCTGTCCTCAACATGCCAGCCCACTCTGTGTTGTTTCTCTCTGAATTAAGGGACTTAATGACTATGGGGAGAAAGAGCAGATTCAGAGAGGACAGCACCAGGAGAGAATCTTGCTGGAAGTATGGCTCTCCAGGCCAGACCCTGAACCCGAACAAATCTGATACATCAGTGACTGGCTGTGCGGAGAGGTGGCAACTGGCTCTGCTTTTCCACCATTCATTTTATGAACTATGTGTTGTTGCTTACGCTGCTGCAGAGCTTCATCCATTTTCTCCAGGGTGTAATTCCTATATTAAACCACCAGCAAGATCTTACAGGTTTTGATGGTTTTGTGGGTTTGAAATGCGTATCTAGGTCAATCTGTAGAGCTGGCATAGACCATGGTAACATGCCCACAGGGTCATTTTGAGCAGACATAACTGAGCAATGCACATCAACAAGTGGAAAGCAAAGTTAACCATGTGGTCTGTTTTCTGCAGCCTGGAGCTGATCGATAAATCTCTTGTACATGCCATTGAGTCAGCCATCATAGGCTGGAGCTACCAGATCCAGGAAGCACTGCAGAAAGAGTCGTCAGAGCCTCTCCTGCAAGGCAGCAACCCAAACCCGAAGGTGGAACTGGAGTTCTGGAAGAATAGGTACCCCAGGCAGCCTGGCCAGGCCTGGCACTGGTTTTGGGTGGAGGGAGACTGCTGGTGGCAGACAGAGCTACTTCTATAAGTTGAGAAGAGCAGTCTGTCTCAGGTTCATGTAGAGACTTGAGCTAAGGAAAATTGCTCCTGCACGTAAAATAATCATGATCTGCAAAGTGCCTGGGAGGTCACTGGGCTGTGGTTTAACTTAGCCCCAGGCCAGGGGCTACTCCTTGAGGGAATTTTTTTGGAAATGCTCTTTCCATCATGGTTCACTAGGAACCAGCCACAGGAGAAAGAGCTGATGGACACCTCTAGGGCTTTCTGGAAATGGTGCAGCTTGCCTGGCTGCTGATGCCTGGAAGTGGTTTATATGCTCAAGAGCCAGGCAGATTTCCTCCTGCCCTTTGAAAAACCTTTGTGCCATGCTGGTGGAGGCTGACTCAGGGCAAAGCCCTGTCTGCTGGAGAGCTGTCACTAATGCCTGCAGAAACACCTGATGACTTCTTTCAGCAGTGTCCTGCCACTAGCAGAGCCGCTGTCATGGTGAACCCCAGCGCCAACTGTCTGTTCTGTAGGGTTTGTCCATGCCTCCTGCAGGAGCTCCCTCCCATTTACTTTCACTGCTGGGGCTCAGTCTGTGCATGGCTGGAGGAAATCCTGAATCAGCCCCAGGGAAAATGGATGGTGTGGGGGGACAGGCGATGCTCCCCAATATGGGTTTGTAACATGACTTGATTGCCATAGGTGTGATAACCTGGAGTGCATTTACAGTCAGCTGACAGCAAGGAAGGTCAGGAACATGATGGAGGTGCTGGAGAGAGTGGAGAGCAGCTACGTCCCAGCCTTCAAATATATGCTCATGGATGTTGAGGCAGGTGAGATGCTCGGGCAACTTCACCACATCCACATGATGACTTCTGGCCTTTGTTCATAGCCTGGTGTTACTGGTTTCAAGTCCAATGTGGCTATAATGGCGCTGGTTGTTCAGAGTTTGCTGTGACTGTGGGGTTTGCAGCCACGTTGCTGGCTCCCTCTCTGCTCTGTGGCACGGAACTGGTCTGCTTGTGCTTCATCTGATGCTGTTTTTCCAGGCTGGGACAAGCTTGATCACTGCTCTGTTGAGCCAGACCCTTCCCAAAGGTCAGGGTGAGTGGATTTGGGAATTCACTCTGCTGTAATAAAGCATTTGCATGACTCAGCAGGACTCACCCCATTCAGGACTCATGTCATCCAGCAGGACTGGCCCCACCTTTCTCCAGCTCCTGTGGTGTCCGTCTGCAGGAATGGGGGTTCAGGATAACAGGACAGATCTTGTAACCAACAGAAACTACCTAGGACTTTGTTAGACTGCTCTTTCCCAAGCTTTGGCCACTGTGGCCTGAACCTCCTTGCTGAAGGAGCAGCAGTTTGCCCTGTAGGATGGGGCCTTTGGGCATGAGGATTTCAAGGTCTCTGACGGCAGCAGGCATGTGTTGTCACCTGCGTCACATGAGAAGGCTGCAGGATTCCTGCAGCTGCACATAAATCCAGACAGGGCTGGGCAGAGGCATTGCTCTGCGTCCTGCCTCATAGAAGTGTGGCAGGGGGGTCCGCTCCCTGCAACGGGGCTTCAGTGTGGCCGGTGAGCGTCATGCGCGGGGAGCACGGCCTCCCATCCCACACAGCTGTCCATGTCCCCGGCCAGTAATGTCCTCCAGGGTGGGGAGGTCTGGCCAGCCCTCAGATCTCCTGGCCACCTTTGTCAGTGAGAGGTTGTTGCTAGGATCCCGGTGGTGTGGGTGTCCTGCAGTCCAGTCTGGCATTATTCAGTAAGACAAGAGAGCTTTGAGCAGAAAAATGAAAGGATTGCATTTCCCAGTGTAGTGAATTAGAGCCCTTTTAATTTTATTTTTTTTTTCCTTTTCATTCATAAGAAAACTTAGAAGGAAGGAAGGATTTTTTTTTTTTTTTCCTGTAGGCAAGGCAAAATTCTACCTTAAAAATTGCATCTCTCTTGAATCAAGCATCATCTTTTTTCTGGTGAGCTTTGCTTGGGGGATTTCAGTCCAGAAAAACAATGCAGGTTCCCCTCCACAGTGAAAACTGGTAGAGCCCTGCTGCTTCATCCCCTGTAGACCAACATGACCAACCCTCATGTCCATCTTCAATCCAGCTGCTCTCTGGCAAGACAAAACCACCCAGGCTTTGCTAGCTGTGTACCTGCTGACAGATAACACTGTTCTTCACCCCTTCACATGGAAACATTTAATCTGTTAAGGATCTGTGTTGCACTCTAAATGTGCAATATATACCAGCTAGAGAAACAGCCCTGATATAAAGAGATGAGTTCATTGTCAGGTTAATTAATGCTGTATGAGTTTAATAAAATACAACAAATATTTGGTTTTAATCTGATTGCAGCAATGCTAACCCTAATTGGATAATTTGGATTGTAATTGTTAATTTCCATTGCAACACGGTTCAGATTTGTATGCTCTTGCTTTTAAGTCTCTGCCCCTTCCCTTAGTGTTGTGCCCTCCCTGCTGGTGTGGTGGCGTGGCTGTTGGCTATCGTCTTTGCCTGGAAGGCAGTGTTGATAACAGGGGTTTCATCTTCCTTGGTCTCGGGGGTTATTTTCATATACATTGAAATACTTCCATCACTTCTCCTCTTGTTGGTCCACTGGTTTAATTGCACAGTGATCACCTGGCTTTATTAATGCTTGCACTGTGGGATACTTCTTCAGGGTAGAAGCACCCAGCTGTACAAAGCTAAGCTAAAGCCTTCACCTGGTCAGACATGAGTTACCTTCTCTTGATGGGTCTGCTGTTACAGCCAGGACAAGTGGGACCGTTTGCCCACTGGGCAAGGGGCTGCTATAGCCAGACCTGAGCTAAAATGAGCTCAGGCCAAGGCCTGTGGTGCTCTGTAGGCTGTGATGTTCTATAGCAAGGCCTGTAGCCTGCTCATAGCAATGGTAACACTGTATTTTCAGCGCTGCTGGGTACGTTGCCTGCAAGTCACTGTATTGGGTTGGGCTGACATGGAGTTAATGCTGCGGTGGTTTACAGCAGTAGGTAGGAAGATGCTGATACCACAGCAGTGTTTTGGCCACTGCTGAGCAGCGCTTGCACAGCGTCAAGGCTGGGTGTCCAATATTCCACCCCCCCCCACCAGTGGGCTGGGAGGGGGCAAGATCTCGGGGGGGATGTAGCCAAGACCCCTGACCCAAACTGACCAAAGGGATATTCCATACCATACAAAGTCAGCTCAGAGATAAAAGCTAATGGGAAGGAGGAAGAAGGGGGGCATTCATCTTTCATGACATGTTGTCTTCCGGAGCAATGGCTGTGCACACTGAAGCCCCACTTCCCGGGAAGTGGCTGGACATCACCTGCTAATGGGAAGTAGAGAATAAAATCTTGTTTTCCTTTTGCTCCTGTGCAGAGTCTTTGCTTTTGCTTTTTATTAAAAGGCCTTTATCTTGACCCATGAGGTTTTTTTCTTTTCCATCTCATTTTCTCCGCACTGGCCCTGCTGAAGAGGGGAGTGATCAAGCGGCTTTGGTGTGTACCTGGTGACCATCCAAGGTCAACCCATCACACTTGCTTAGCAGTTGTGGACTCAGCCTCTGCACAAAGCCCTGTCCCGGCTCCCTGTCCCTTGCCATTGTGTCAGTTTATTTCCTGCTCTGGTTACTGCTGTAGGTGAGCCCTGTTCAGGGGTGAGCAACCTTCCTCACACAGCTACCATCTACTTTGTGCTTGTCAGGACTCTTTGTTTCCCCAGGCACCTTTCCCTCCAGTGAGGTGAGGCCAGCATTCAGCTCATAACCCAGCGCACCACAGCTTGGTGGATCTTACCGCTTCTCCCATCTCTTAACACAGCTTTGGCCGAAGCTCGGGACATTCACCTGCACCTGGTGCCCCTCAGGCACCACTTGGAGGACATCGAGAGGGTGGAGTTCAGCAAGGTGGAGCCTTTCTTGGTCCCCCTGCTCCATGTGGTGTGTTTGATCTGGGTCACCTCCAAGCACTACAACGTGCCTGTGCGGATCATAGTGCTGCTCCAGGAAATCTGCAACCTTCTCATTCAGCAGGTGTGTGACTGCAGTGCCCCTATTTGCCAAGGGAATTTTTTTAATGAAAGTCCCCCCTCTCCTCCTTTCCCCCATCCTTCCCTGGCAAAGTGATTCTTTAGGTGATATTTAATTTGAGAGGCAGGTTCAAACATGTTCAGTGCAAGAAGTCACCATTTTCAGTGATGGCAGAAGTGACCTCTCAGGTGTGATTTTGCTCTTCCAGGCCCTGGTGTACCTGTCTCCAGAAGACCTTCTGAAAGGGGAGATGGAAGAGAGCCTGGGCAAGGTGCAAACGGTGCTTGGTATCCTGAACGCGTTCAAAGGGGCGTTTGAGGACAGAAGGGAAAAACTGCACACGTACTATGAGCCAGGCCAAGAAGTGAGGGAGTGGGACTTCCATGCCACAATGGTGTTTGCGAGGCTGGACAGCTTCCTGAAGAGACTGGAGATGGTGGAGGTGAGATTCTTATCTTGAAAAACATTGCAAGCCTTCAGGAGAGCTCTGGTAGCCATGAACTCACTTGCTGGCATCTTCCCTTCCTGTATGTTCACCTGATGGCAGGGGATGGGGTTGCTCTCCTTGCTGTTAGGTCCTCTCTTACAGCAGGGCTAGGACCTTGTTTTAGCATATCCTGCTCAGCGTATCTGTAAGCTGTGCAGTTGTGTCCTTCTAGACAGGTTGTTAGGTGCGCCTTTTTTCCCAAGAGTCCTGGTGAACTCCTTGCTCCTGTTGGGCTGTGGTTTGAACACTGCAATCTCCCAGTCCTCCAGTTGCCATCAGAGACACCTTATAGCAGGGTCCTGCCTGTCTCAGAGAGGGCACAAGCTCCCCTGGAGGCTGGGCACTGCTTGGCTGTGCCCCATGGGCCTGGAGAGGAGCGGGGCTGTGTTCCTCACCACATCATCCCTTTACATCCTAATGGTCTGTCCAGCTGGTGTGCTGTGGCTCAGGGGTGTCCCTGCTTGCTGAGGCTTGTCATAGTGAGGTGCTCACATCTGGTGATCTGAGGTTGTCACATTTGACATCTGGTGCCAACCCTCAGCTTCCAGAGTAGCCGAGGGCTCTTTGAGCTGTAGGGGATGTTATTCTGCAGAGAGCAGGTCTGGATGTGTGGGGGCAGCTCCGTGCATATGACCGCTCTCCATGCTCTCCTTGTCGGGCGGCTGTGTCTGGAGACCACAGGCTTACAGACACCATGTATACCTGTTGTACAGACACCATATATACCCATTGTACAGACACTGTATGTGCATTGACAGCATGCATTCATCTGCTATCCACATACTTCCAAAGTGAATCTCTTTCTTTATCATTGCTGCATTCCCAGCATGTAGGATCGAATGTGTAGCGTATGAGCTGCCTACTTTTTCCTATTCAAAGGAAGGTTTAGGTTGTTTTTCTCCTTCTCTTGTCCTCTGCAGTAGGACAGAAAGTTTTACTGGTTTAAATGTGCTGTATATTTTAATGCATTCTTTAATTAACTATGTTGAAAACCATCATGACCATTATCTGTGTTAAAGCTATTCATAATGATGGTTTCCAATAGGGTTGGCGTGCAGTAAACCAAATTATGCTGGCCAGTGTAGAGAGGAATATAACAGGCAAAGAGGTAACTGCATGTTGTCATGAGAATGATATGAGTGACTTGTTATGCACTGTCACAGGCTCTGGGCACCGCGGGCATGGGCTACAGAACAAAAACAGTAGGGAGGGTTTGTGCTGCAGCATGCACTGCCGTGGTGCCAGAGCACTGTGCTTTTTGGCCAGTGCCCGTGTTCTCCTTCCACGGCTGTCCCACACCTCCAGGGACAGTAGAAAGCTGTAGAATATGCAGTCAAAGGGAGGGCCTGCAGAGTCAGCTGCAAAATAATAATTAAAAGCATAGTGCACACCAGGCTGTTTATGAGGAAAACTTCTGCCTTTCTCTCCATCCCTATTTCCTCCTTCTCCCGTCATTTCAAGCAACCTCATAAGACAGAGCAACGGGCAACTATTATTTCCATGTTATTTTTGCCTTACACAGTATTTGTTAAAGTGAATGTGCTCTTACTAAATAGCCTGCATGCATTTGTTTTCAAAATTCCATAAAAGCTGCGATTATGCTGGTGTACAAGTAGCCCATGGACATGTAGAGGGGGAAGGGTCTCATTCCCCTGGTTCATCTCACTGCTCTGCATTGCATGGCCATTGTCAAACCCACCGCCTGGCTGGGCTGGCCTCTGCTTGTGCCCTGCTAGCATGGGAAGCTCTGGGCTGTGGGCCATCTCCTGGGCTGGGACTCATTTAACAGCCCCTGGCCCAGGGGCACTGGCTCTGTCTGAACACTGCCCATTTCGGGACGAAGCTCTGAATCTGCTTAGCTCTGCCATCAGGGTTGTCCCCAGAGCTCAGTGCGAGCAGGACGGCTCCAGTGTGTTCCTATGCTTGAGATTACCATGTTTCTCCTGGTCCCTGGCAATGGACGTTCAACCAGCCCTCACGTAGCCCTCACAGAAGAGGTGGATGGATGGGGCGGGGAGGTGGCAGCGCTGCCCAGCACTGCTGCTGTAGCCTGGAGAGCAGGGAATTTCCTGAGAGGTGGCACTGTGGGGTCAGGTCCTGCCAGGCTGCAGAGGCTGGGAAAGGAAGGGCCCGTGTCCCCATCTCAGCAGCGAGGGCCAGCTGGGCAGGCTCAGCAACACCTGCTTGGGTGCACGGAGTTTACTGAGCAGGAGCTTTTGGACAGTTCACGTACCTGTAAACATTAGAGGTCTCCTCTTGGTTAAAACCTTAAAATTGGGATTATTAGCTGTGCTGGGTGACATATCAATGTCTCATATGTTGCTTTGCTTCTGTCCCTGGTATGCCCTTAACAGCAATTTTAGTTGGCATAGTATTTCCAGCGGCAGCAGCAGGTCCCACTAGGGAGGGACATGCTGTGAGCGGCTGTCGATGCCCAGGACAGGCAGGATCTGGCTCCCCGCTTTCCACTTGTGCCACTCGACTCAAGCACCAGTGGTGAGCCTGGACAGGCCCTTCCGCACGGCAGCAAGTGCAGCTCCTTGTTGTAACAACTGTTGTCTTGTCCTTTGTCAGCATCTTAACCTGTCTGTGCCTCCACTGACTTTGAAGGATCTCCTGACAACTGCCTTGGACCTGATGAAGCTGGAGAAGATCGAGTTCAGCGGGATTAAAGGGAAGACACTGGGCCAGCAGGTCCTGGACATGTATGAGGAATTCCAGGAGGCGTACAAGGTGTTTGCAGAGCAAACCTATGACTGTCTTGAGCTGACCAACACGGTAGGTGGGACCAGCTTGCAGGAATGTCAGCAACATGTGCGTGTTTCCAAAGCAGCAGCAGGCTCCTCTGCGATGGAGTCCTGCCCGACTCCTTCCCAGCTCCTTCCTCCTTGTTATGATCTGATCTGTCACTGTAGGGAACAAGGAAGTGCTGGCCTTTCCTGCAGAGATTTGGGAGTTCTTGCAGGTCTATATCTAGCATATCTTGCTAGCTCAGGAACTTAGACCAGCACAGCTGGGAAACCTGGATTTCCATGCCTTTTACACAAGCTTTCCCTGTATGGGACACCTGCTGGGCTATATGAGCTGTACCAACATCCCCTTCTCTTGGCTTTCCTGCTCTCGGTGCCTGGTTTGCCTGATGAAGGCCAGCTCAGGTAACCTCTGGGGATGTGTTTGCTCTTGTCTAGATGAACGCATGGCATCTGGTGCTCTCAGAATTCAAGGACTCTGTGTTTTATTATCAGTAGTGCTTTAATTAAAGGAATATTCCCAGCCCTCTGGGTCATGGTTCAGTGGCCATCCAGGTCACAGATGCTCACACCAGCACATGTCCTACAAGCAGGGCAAAACAAATGTGCCATGGGCCTGTCTGTTCAGAAACTCCTGCTCCTAGCTGTGACACTGGAGCAGTGTAGCCTGGGTGGGCTATGAAGGAAGGGTGGGAATGGCATTTCTGAAGGGACCCATGTCCCATGGCTGTGTCTGATCTCGAGGATCTTCGATTTCTTCTGCTGCTTGTCCCCTTTGCCCTGGGGTCAGCTGGCTTTGTTTGGTGAACAGGAGATGGTTAGGCCTGTTCACAGGAGGGAGTGCTACACAGGACCGGCCCTAGGGAAGCTCTGTGGTGAGGAGCTCCAGCCTCACACTGCTTGTGGGGTAGCCGTCCGTGGCAGCCATCTGAGTGAAAGGTAATCCTGGGGCAAAGTCCTCTCTCCTGCAGGCTCCTGCCTTTCTCCCTTCAGAAGGGGCTGCGCTGGGGTGAAGTGTGGTTGGGCTGGTGGTGGGACACGGCTGATGTGCCCTTCCATTGGGTGTTGGGACCTGTCTGGTGTGGTGATGGGTGGCTTGGGCTCTGTTTTCTGTGGTTCCTGGCACATCTCTGCAGTGGGTGGCATGTCCCCAGGGCTGTCTGGGAGGCTCTTGCTGGAAAACTGCTTGCTCCGTGTGACCCCTCTTTCAGGAGGAAGGGCACAGAAAGAGCGGTGATGGTGGCTCTGCAGGAGCTGGCTTGGTTTTGGTGACCCCACGGCCTTTTCTATGACTCTAAGTCACGCTTGTTCTTTTCAGTGCTTGAGTTCTGTACTGTTTGTTGCTATCTAGAGCCTCTTTTTTAGCTAACACATGGTGTCTGGTCCTGCTGGAGCTCAGCAGTGACAAAAGTAAAAGCTGTTTCTTTGTGCTTTGTGCTTTCAGGTAAGAGACACATGGCCTCATTTTTAGTGGCTTTGTCCCAGCTAGGACAGAAACACTGAAGTCTCCCAGTTTGACAAGTTTAATCTTTGATTCGAGCTCTTTTCCCTGTAGGCAAACAAACCTAGATTTCACTCTTGAACCTCAAAGGATTTGTTACAATTGGGGCAAGAAAAGCAGTGCCAGAAGATGGGGGAATTTACAGAAACACAGAACTGTTGGGGTTAGAAAGGACCTCTGGAGATCACCTAGTCCACCTCTCCTGCTCAAAGCAGGCTCAGCTGGAGCAGGACTGTGACCAGTCAGGTTAAATATCTCCAAGGTTAAATATCTCCAAGGGTGTAGACACCACAGCCTCTCTGGGAAAGCTGGGCCAGTGCTTTGAAACCATCTTTATTGTTGCCCCACTTAGAGCCAACTTGTGATCAACACCACAGGCTTGTTTTGGCTTTAAAGTATACCGGGTTTGGAACTCAGAAGGGGCATCTGTGGGTTTTCTGGATGATGATGCAGTCTTCAGGCCATGTGGAGGTGGAGACAGTGTGGAAATAGTCCATCTTGCCTCCAGGCTGAAGTTAGTGCTCACTGGACTGTGGAAAGCCCTCGGGACCAAAGGGTCCATCCCAGAAAGAGGCCCATGATCTCAGCTGTGGGACAGTGTAGAAATGTCCTCAGGCTCCACGGGGCTTTGCCACATGATCATAGAATCATAGAATGTTTTGGGTTGGAAGGGACCCCTAGAGTTCATCTAGTCCAACCCCATGGTTGAAGGTTGGCCAGAGGAGGGGGTTAATTCATGGTGAATAAGAAGAGGAGAGGTCTCTGGATCAGGAGGTTGCAGGTACCTTCCCAATGCCATCTTGCAGCCTCATGGCTCACTGTTCTGCCTTCCTGCAGGAGTTTGAGCAAGACGCCTTTGATTTCCAGCAGAAGGTAGAAGACATCGACCGGCGGCTGGGCACTGTTTTCATCCAGGCTTTCAATGATGCCTCAGACTTGGAGCACGCCTTCAAGGTTTGTCTGTCACATCCCTTCTCTTTTGTAGAAGGGATATCAGGGCACCTATGGTTTGCCTTGGTGGGAATCACACAGAGGAGGCCAGGCAGTGCTGTAGGTGCAGGCACACGGGGCTGGTATTTGCCGATGGGAATGGGTGGTGGGACAAGGAGCTTTTGGGCTGGTCTTGGGTGGTGATGCTCAGGCATGTGGGTTCCTTGCAAACTGCCGAGCCGTAGAGCTGGCAGCAGTGTGTTTGCTGAAAGCGTTGGGCGTATTTCTGCTCTTTACATTAAGACACAGACAGAATAAACCTTTGCTCAGTTTTGGAAAGCATAGTCAAAGAAATTATTCAAATCAGGCTTTCAGATGCCAGAGGTTTTTCTTGTGTGTGTGAGTTAGAGGAAATGATGCTTTTCCTAGGATTTCCTGGTGAGAACCACTGTTAAAAAACAGGTGATTATTGTTAATATCAATTTGTTAATATTATTAGTACTTGGATGTATTTCAGTTTTGGAAATGGAGGTTTCCTAGGAACAAAGCTGGTTTGTTTACCAATTAATCTATCTTGCAGAAAAAGTAAATGGTATTTTCTGAAAAACTTCAGTATAAATGTTTGTAGAAAAGAGCATAGAAAGTGGTGGTATTTCTCTTTCTAAGATATTTTTGAAGAAATAGCAAATTTTGAAGAATTTGAAGAATGACAATTGGAATAGGGTTCACCCACAGAGCAAGTCTGAGCATCTCTGTAACAAAGGGAGGGACTACTTGGAAGAGCATAGAATCATAGAATCGTTTGGGTTGGAAAAGGCCTTTAAGATTATCAAGCCCAACCGTTACCCTTGCCCTGCCATCCCACCACTAAACCCTGGCCCTAAGCACCTCGTCTGCCCGGCTTTTAAATACCACCAGGGGTGGGGACTCAATCCCTTCCCTGGGCAGCCCTTTCCAGTGCTTGGCAACCCTTTTGGGGAAGACATTTTTCCCAATGTCCAACCTAAACCTGCCCTGGCACAACTTGACGCCGTTTCCCCTTGTTCCATCGCCCATTCCCTGGGAGCAGAGCCCGACCCCCACCTTGCTACAGCCTCCTGTCAGGCAGTTGTAGAGGGTGATAAGGTCTTCCCTCAGCTTCCTCTTCTCCAGATTAAACAATCCCAGTTCCCTCAGCCGCTCCTCATAAGACTTGTGCTCCAGACCCCTCACCAGCTTTGTT
>NW_009266282.1:1086019-1155611 GCF_000687185.1 Egretta garzetta | reverse complement strand
CCAGGTCCTTTTCCACCGGGCAGCTTTCCAGCCACTCCTCCCCACGCCTGTAGCATTATGTGGGGTTGTTGTGACCCCAGTGCAGGACCCGGCCCTTGGCCTTGTTGAACCTCACCCAATTGGCCTGGGCCCATGGATCCAGCCTGGCCAGGTCCTTCTGCAGAGCCCTCCCCCCCCCAGCAGATCCACACTCCCACCCAGTTTGGTGTTATCTGCAAACTGACTGAGGGTGCCCTTGATCCCCTCATCCAGATCATTGATAAAGATGTTAAACAAGACTGGCCCCAGAACTGAGCCCTGGGGGACACTGCTTGTGACTGACCGCCAACTGGATTTAACTCTGTTGACCACAACTCTCTGGGCTCGGCCATCCAGCCAGTTTTTTACCCAGAGAAGAGTGCACCTGTCTAAGCCAAGTGTAAAAAAAAGAAATTTCCCTTTTCCAAAGTGCCAATTGGTGCAGACATCTGGGCTAGTAAGGAAAACCCTAGTGGTACTCTCCACAGAAGTTGGGGTTGTGAATTTTTTCCCCTTTCTTTCCCTCCTTCTTCACCTCCACAGTTGCTGGACATGTTCGGGAGCCTTTTGGAGCGACCAGTCATTGCTGCAGATGCTGCTGGCAAATACTCCGTCCTCATCAGCATGTTCAACAGCACTCTGGACCACGCTCGGCTGATCTATGCCAGGCACATCCGGGCAGAGCTGAAGCTTGGTGGGTGGCATGTGCTGAGTAAAATTGTTTTTACAGGAAATTGGATTTAGTTTAGATTTTTTGCAAAAATAATTTACTTTTTAAGGGAAACCAAAACTTCCCAAATTGCAGAAGTTTTCAGCCTCTATAGCTCCTGGTGGAAATGGAAGTGCCTGGTAAAGGACTGTTCTTAGTATTGAAGCAAATAATCGGTTGGGGGAAACATTGTCCTTTTAAAAATGTGTATACATGATATGTGACTGGGAACGCAGGTGCATGCTGAGCTTTTCCCCCAGCAAGGATGTGACAAGAGGTTTCATTCCATGCTTGTGCACTGCCTCAAACACCCCGTGGGACTTGCAAACCCACTCATGTGCTCCCTAATATGATTTTATTACATTTCCTTGGTAATGCTTTAAATGCAAAGCATGCGAGTGGGACTTTGTAACCAAGGGTTTAATCAGCCTTTGCCAGGTTTATTATTTCCCATGAATGTTGGCATAGGAGGGAACGGGTAGTCTCTGATCAGATGATGAGGATTAGAGTGCATCTTTTTGAACAACAACCTGTTTCCTTGCCTCAGAAGGATGGTGCTGGAACCAGGCAAGTCCAGAGAGGCAGTGCTGCTGGAGCCAGTGCAGGTTAACAGGGGGAATGGAGAGATTCACAGAGGATGAGTCCATCCTTTGCTGTGAATTTGGTGGGGTGTTGTTCTGTGGGTGTTAGATAAGATGGTCACAACCAACTCCTGGGCAGAAATTCCTACATCAGTGTTTGTGGGGAGCAGGGAATGCATCCCGGGCAATGGATGCCTCTGTATCAGCTCTGTTTCTAACATATGCCATGCCTGAGTCGCTTTGATCTTGGTCCTTATCCCTTTGTCCTTCAAAATCAATGGGATCCTTTAATCCTGGTCCTTATTCAAGGTTCAGAGGCACTAGGACACTTGTCCTGGTCACAGACCTACATCAGTGTCACAGATGCTTGGATTTAAGGAAGGAAGCTGGGAAATCAGAGCAGTTTTGTGCAGATGAGTTTCTGTATATTGGAGCTTACAGGTGCAGTGTTCAGTCAAATGCTGTTTCCATGTGCCCTCCCCAGGATCCCCCCCTGTGCACAAGAACATGCCGCCAGTAGCTGGAGCGCTGGGCTGGGCTCAGGAGCTGCGAGCACGAATCCAAGTGCCATTTGGTCACTTCAGGCACATCACACATCTGTGCGTGTCTGTTCCAGCTAAGTCGTTTTATGACCATCTTGATATCTTTTCTCTAATCAATCTGGTTTTCTTTCTGTGTTGAACGTTGTTCAATGGCTATAGCTGAAATAATTCTTAGTCAAAGAGGTGTGAAGTGATTGCACTGGTGCTTTTCAGCTTCCCTGTGATTATTTTTTTAAGAAACTCATTAATTTGATTTGTTTTGACGTAGTTAAGAAGCACAGTGGGATAGTACATAGGCTATTGAGCTTTCAGACATAGTCCTAGGTTACAATTGAAAGAGGTATCAGAACCTTTCCCACTGCAGCATGTGCTCCAGGACAAGTTTGGGAGCAGCCCAGGCCTCAGCTGCAAGCCTTGTTGTGGTTTAACCCCAGCCGGCAGCTAAGCCCCGCCTAGCCACTCGCTCACCCCCCCAACAATGGGATGCGGGAGAGAATCAGAAGGGTAAAAGTGAGAAAGCTCATGGGTTGAGATAAAGACAGTTTAATAGGTAAAGCAAAAGCTGTGCACACAAACAAAGCAAACCAAGGAATTAATTCCCTGCTTCCCATGGCAGGCGGGTGCGCAGCCATCCCCAGGACAGCCGGGCTCCATGATGCGTGATGGTGACTTGGGCAGACAAACGCCATCACTCCAAACGTCCCCCGCTTCCTCCTCCCTCCCCCAGTTTCTGAACTGGGCATGACGCGATATGGTCTGAAATGCCCCTTTGGCCATTTGGGGTCGGCTGCCCTGGCTGTGTCCCCTCCCAGCTCCTTGTGCCCCTGGCAGAGCATGGAAAGTCCTTGACTGGTATAAGCACTACTTAGCAACAACAAAAATATCAGCATGTTATCCACAATCTTCTCATACTAAATCCAAAACATGGCACTATGCCAGCTACTAGGAAGAAAATCAACTCTGTCCCAGCTGAAACCAGGACAAGTATCATCCAAGCTGTGAAGGGCAGACAGGTGCTGGACTGGACTTGTCTAAGATGGATTGATGGAGCTGAGTTTCCAGGTTGGTGAACAGATGAGGACTTGGCTGGGCACTGACAGAAGGCAACTTGCTCAGCATTAAACAAAGGAGCAATCTCTCAAGATCAAGGATAGAAGCTTGTGCTGGAATATTTATGACGCCAATCCTTATTATTGTGAGTGGTCTTGGAGAAATGTGACCCCACACTCACAGCTGCCACCTCTTGTGGCATCGTATGAGACAGCATTTAAAAGTCCTGTAAGCAAAGCAGTGTTGGACTTAGGACGACTGAAGGTGCTCCAGGAAGTGCACCTTGCAGCTCAGAGGAGTAGCTTTACTTGTGCTGGACAGGATTCTGAGTAAATGCATCCACTTTTTTAATGTGCTTGACTAAAATAAGCCATTTCCATCACTGTGCAATATTTGTAGCCTTTTCTCACTGTGTATTACCATGAAGTAAGTGCACAGTTATTCCGCAGCACTAAGGACATCAGTGCAATGTAACAGGCTCTTGGACCATCCCCGACACAGAGCCGAAGTTATCATATCTGGTTTGAATCTGAATGGAAAATTTTGTAAACCATGAAGAAGATCTGCATTTTGCACTGATTTTCTTTCCTCTGTTTAGAGCAGTTAATAACATGCCCTGCAGCAGGGGTGACATGATGCTGTTTCCTCTGTGGAACCTGAAAGGGAAAAAGGGTTACAAAGGAAAATGAAGATGGCTTAGCTGGGGTTTGCTTAGGGGACTTGTTTACCTCCAGAAGGTTTGATCAGTGCTTGCCCAGAGGTGACTGCTAAGGCACTCCCTTTGCTAGGTTTTGTTTAGGTTAATTCAGATTTTGTCAAAATGTCCTCCAAAATCAACAACCATTTGCAAGAAAACATGGATATTGCAGATGAAACAGTGGGGAAAAGATGGCCTTATAAAGAATTACTCTGGCCGGCTGCTGCCCTGGGTTCAGAGGCAGTTATACAGTGTGGCCAGAGCTCTGCCTCCCATGTTCCATAGGCTCTTCCCTGCCCCTATGGTTAGAGGGACACAAATTTGACATCGCAAAGAGCTGCATCTAACCGGAGCCACATGCTGCTTCCTTCTGAGCCTCTTTGATAGCAGCAAGTGCTGGCTGGTAAGATGAGTTTGCCATGCTCCATGCAGATATGGGGTGTGAAGCTTCCTCCAGCGGCGCTGAGCCCTTCTACCCCCAGCATGTGGTTCCCATACTGCAGGTTTCCATGCAAATGCCTGGGAAAGAGCGCTCTGGGGCTTGGATAGCCTTTGTGCAGTGAAATGTTTTTTGGTGATGAGGCGGGGGTGAAATCCAACGTCCCCAGTCAGTTAGAGGCTGCCTGCAAATTGGTGGGTGATCTTGGGAAGGGGTAGATATGGACTGCAGCCCTCCAGAGCTGAACGTAATGCTGAGCTTGTCTGTTGTGCTACCAGCTGCTTGGACTCTGCTGAAGGAAGAAGGGTGATAGACAAGTATGAAGAAATGATCCGACGGCTCGACAGGTAAGTGGTGGCTCAGGTGAGCCTGTAACTGTATGAAAAACTGTTCTCCTTTTCTAAGCCACCTTCCAGCACATTTGCCAGCCCAGGTCCTGGGAATGTCCCTTTCTAAGCCAGAGGGCATTTTCGGATGAGGGAGGAGGAGGAATCCTGTTGCTATATGCCACATTCTGTGACATCTTGAAATGGGAACTTTGCATGGAAGGAATAGGAGCTGTGCAGCCTAGCAGGAACGTTGGAGTAAGCTTCGGCTGGGTGTAGAAGCTGCTGTGCCGGAAAACCTGGGCTGACAAGTCTCAACCCACTTGTGCCCATTCACAGAGTGTATTTACAGTGGCTGTAATGTATATATTTCACAATTCGGAGCAGGATTCATTGCCTCTGACTTAATATCTTAACATTTGATGTTGAATCTGAACTGTTCATTCTGGGATTTCCCTTGGGAAGAGCTATCTCCCCGGGAAGAAGATGTCTGCAGGGTCTGCTCTTTGTCAGCAGTGAAGGGAGCTGAGCCATCTGGCTGCTGCCTGCTGCAGGGCGGTTGGAGGGAGCCCTGTTCCTGACTGCCAGAAAAAAAGCTGAATAGCCTTTCAGAAGGGAGCAGGATCCTGTGTGGCTTCAGCAGAGATGGTGTTTTCTGGGTGGCACTTCCCAAAGTGCTCAGATGACAACAGGATTCAAAAGTGACATTGTTCCTTGGGTTGGGACTGTGCGTGATTTGAGATACCAGGACTATCCAGCCCTCTGTGTTTCCATTCTCGGTGGTGTTGCTGAGCTCTCAAAGAGCTGGATTTCCCTGAGGCTGGAGGTGTCTCTGCAGTGACTCTGAGAGAAGTGAGGGCAACTGCACCCAGCCCTGGCATTTGTGTAGGTTTAGGCGCCTGTCCTGCTTAGACACTTTGGAAATGCCCAGTAGCTGCTTATCTATTACTCTAGGCTAAACGCTTTTGAAAGTCTGTCTCCAAATCTGAATCCTCCACAAAAAATGGTGCTTGAGAGGTCTTTGCCATCCTGACTTGATGCCGTCACTGGTTTTCAGGTGTTTGTATTTGGAGCCATGTTGTTTATGGAGATGGCGTGGATGGGGTTTTAATATTCCTTCATGTTCTTCAGTCCTCAGAAGTGGGCTTGGCTTTCATTTGGTTATTGCTTTGGTCTGCTGGCTTGGTAGCTACATTGTGGATGTTTTCTTTTTTTTTTTTTTTCTCTGGCAGGTATCAGGAAAAGCTCTATGAGGACTGGTCCCAGACAGTCTCTGAGAAATTGCAGTACAACCTTACTCAACCACTCATCCGGCGAGATCCAGAAACCAAACTTCTCACAGTCAATTTTGATCCCCAGGTAAAAACTTCTACCAGTCAGCTTTCTTGCCTGCCTGCGGGCATGTCTCCAAGCTGTGCCCCACCATGCACAGGAGGTCTGGTGGGGTTAGTACAAGATCTGTCCTGCTGAGGTCCATGGAACCCCTTTTGTGATGGGTAACATGAATTTACCATCCTCTTTGTGGGTTCTGTCTCCTGGTAAAAGATCACGATTACAGTTTAAGCAGAGCAAATTCTAGTTAAGGCCAGTGACAGAAAGTCTCTGAGTAGCCAGATGTCTAACTGGTGAGAGGATCTCCAGACCAGATTTGATACCGGTGTGGGGAGTGTTGGGGCATCATCTATAGAGGTGGGTTCATATTATGTGTACCTGAAGTCTGAGCTTCCTCAGAGGGTATAAAAAACCCAGGAAAGGTTTGGTTCCTTACTCCAATATCATGGCCATCAGATTTCCTTTATTGTGGTGCATGAGGCTTACGATAGATTTGAGGTCTTTTCTCTGTCCCTTAGAGTTCCCCTAAAGCTTGTCTCCAGCACAGGGCGGACTGGCCATCTACTTTGCCCAAAGCAGGAGCAGGGATCCAAGCCAACAGTGTGCATAGATGGATTGAAAGCTTCCGGGGCATGGGGGGAGCCGGGGTCTGTCAACTGTAAAAGTGCCGTTTGCTGGGGATGCACTGAAAGTCAGGGGTCTGGGAAACACTGGCATGAAAACCTTCCCCTGTTCCCTGGGCAGGCTGCTGTTAGAGGGAAGTGTTTAGGTTTTAGAGCTCATTCAGACTTGGCCCTCAGTCAAAGGATTTGTCCATCTCCTTTGAAGAGCCTTAATAAGGTGTGAGCCAAATGGCCCCAGGGGATGCTTTCGACCCTTCACCCTGGTGACAGGATTTGGAGTCTGTGATGTGCTGAGCATGCCTGTTCTCAGCTCTTCTACCCATCTTTGAGTGCTTCTGCACGACTCTTCTCAGCTTTCCATACTGAGGACTACCTGATGTCCTCAAGTGCCTGCTTGGAAGCCCCTTCATGCCCTCCAGAATAGACAGGAGCACCGCATTTCACCTAGAGGCAGGATGTATTTGCAACTCTTCAGAATGGAAGAGTCTTCCAGAGCTCACCTTCCATGCAGGAGATTCTATCTCGCTCGCCCTCTTGCTTCCTTGGTCCCCTTGGTTTTCCTTTTCCTTCTACCCCTTGCATCTTTCCAGACTGTCCCCTGCACCCTTCTTCACCCCTTCTTTCTTTCCTTTTCTTGTTATTGTGTCCATTGTCACTTTAGTATTGTAGATACTCTGCGGGTGTTATGACTTACCTTCCTGACTTGCATCGCATGTCCCTCCCCTTTGCCGTCCCTTCGAAGGCAGCATGCTTCCCCGGTGCCTTGGCCAGTTCTGCTGGATGTTGGCTTTTGGTTAATGCCAGGCAATGGTGGAGAGGTTTCAATAGCCCCTGCCTGTCACCCAGGGCAGTGACAAAGGCCCCTGGCCATGCAGTCCCTGTGCTTGTGGCTTCACCTGCTTCTGTTTGTGCCTGCAGCTTTCCAGTTTTCCTATGAAAAATAAGGGCAGGGAACTGGGACCCGAGGGAGTGAACAGGATAGGATCAGAGAGGGATTTCTTCCCCCCATCTTCACAGGAAGGGATGATACAATCTGTCAACTGAAGGGAAAGGTGATTTTTAGGGAGCTGCATCCCAGGCTCAGCCACAGCCAGGAGGGTTCTTCACCCCTGCCATTGCCCATACAACATACTGAATTTCTGTCACCCTGCCAACACGTGCAGTTCCAGGAGCATTTTACTCACTAACCACTAAACTGAGCAAAGATTTTTAGTCTTAGAAGTGATGTATTGCACTGGAATATCTCACTGCTCCCTTTGTTATACTTGGGTTCATGATTTAATAATCCCCCTCAATCCAGTTCCGTTGCAATTCAAACATGCGCTGGCATTGGGTGCTTTTGGTTGGGCTGGGAGAAGGCTCCAGCAGAAATCTTTGGTGAAAGGTGGCCACAGGAGGTTTTAAGTCACTGGGCTTGGGGCCATGGTATTATTATTCATTTGTTTGTTTGATTGTTTATTTTTGCCAGTCAGCCCAGCAAACCAACAGAACTGGAGCCATCTTATCTTTCACTTAGATAACTGCTAAGTTCTGCTGGCAGGCATGGTGTTTCTACAAGTCTCTATTGATGAGGATAGCTGGGAAGACCAGAGATCATCCTGGCTTCTAGAGCCTGCATAGATTTTGCTGGCTGGGTAGTTAGCAGAGCTGTCTGTCTTTGGCTGGGAAGAAAACCAGAGGCAAAGATCAATAAGAGGCAGGTGGTATGGACTAGGAGGTGTCCAGGCCCTTTTCAGAGCACACTGCTTTGTGAGTAAAGCAGCAGGAAACCCCCAAGACACTCAGAGTTGATTGGAGAGTGTCTGCTAGGTAGGTGAGGAGGATTGCGCCATGTTCAGCTCTTTGCCTTGTTTTCCCAGCTGGTTTCAGTGCTGAGAGAGGTGAGCTACCTGTCTGGCAGCAAGATGGCAGCCATCCCACCGACAGCAGCAGCCATCTATTCCTCCAAGGAATCATACCGGCAGATGGTGGCCAACTTGGAGCTGATGGTGAACAAATACAACAAGGTCCTGAAGACGGTCCTAGAGGTTGAATACCCTCTGATACAGGGGCAGCTGCAGGATATTGACTTCAAGCTGAAAGAGGCAGAAGAAACACTGAACTGGAAGATGGAGGGTGAGCTAGCTCTCTGTTAGGGGGAAAGAAAGAACGCATACACTTGGGTCTCCTCAGACTTCTTCCCCATGTGCCCAACCTCCGTCACCTGCTTCCCAACTGCAGTTCCCAGCAGGACTGATGACTCTCCAGTGGAGCCAGCACTGGGGAGATGAAGGGCAGCCCTCAGTTTTCCTGCTCCTTTCCACGTTCCCTTGATCTGCTGGGGTTGTGGACAGGATCCTGCTCCCTTCGGGTTCAGCCAGGGCTTTTGGGGAGGAGAGGCTGCCCTGTAAGTAGTGGTGCCGGGAGATGGCAAGATTGGGGTTTGCAAAAGCTGGCAAGGCTGGGGTTGAAGCATCTGCTCAGTGCCTGTGCTGGCCCCCCTGTGCCAGCACAAGTGACCCGTTGTGTCCTGTGTCATCTGTTGTGATCTGTTGTCTGCCTGTGTCCTCAGGGCACCATTTTCTCACCCCACTGTGCAGGGAGCGGGAACCCCTGGCCCAGCCGTCTGGTACTGGGATGGACTTGTCCCTGTAAGAGGCAGGGCCACCTCATTATCTTTTCCAGAGGGATGAAATACTGCAACTAGCACCATGGCTCTGGGATGATTTAACCACTGTTCTTGCTTGATCAGTTTTAACTGCAAAGCAGAGTGGAGGAAGACAAATTGTTTCCTCTTGGTGAAAGCAAACTGCTCACAGGTGGAATATATATTTCTGTCATCAGGCTTGTGGTATGAACAGGAACAAGAATCCTCCCTTGGGAATATGCAAAGCAGAAGTCCTCACACTGAAAAACTCTTTCTCCATTGTACAATAAAGATAAAAGGATTTTTGGGCAGATGAAAATGCATGAAAGTGTTCCCTGCATCTAAATACAGCCCTCGCTGGTACCTGGGGCTGGCACAGCCCATGCGTTAGGGCTACAGGTGCAAGGTCCCTGCTCTAGTGATGGTGGCGGGGATACTCAGCCCGTGGTACTCATTGTCCTCGCGATACTCACTCCAGTAGCAGAACACTGGAGATCAAATCTGGGTAGAGATAAGTGGGAACTGTCAGATATCCCCGCGGTGCTGGTACTTCTAGCAGAAAGCAGAGGCTGTGGCTGTCCATACCATGGCTTGTTGTGGTGGGAGGGAGCTAGAAGTGGCTCTGTTGGTCAAGATAGTAAGTCTCTTGTGTTAACGATGGGTGAGAAATTCATGAGACCAAAGAGAAAAAGTCAGAGACTGGTCTTAAGGGTGCTCAAGAGCTTGGCCCAGCAGCTCTGAAAACATGTAGACAATCATCTCATTTTTTACTAGGTATCTGGGATCACATCTCTGTGGTGATGAATAGTGTCCATGACCTTGAACAGAGGATACAGAAAGCCAAAAACAATGTTGAGGAAATCCAGACCACCATGCAATCATGGGTGTCACCCATATTCGAGAGGAAAGATGGTAAAAGGGAATCACTGCTAAGCCTAGAAGACTGCCAGGACCGTCTGGAAAGGCGTTACAGCACCATCAGAGAGTCAGGGCAGAAGATTCATTCGCTGGTGAAGGTGAGGGGGGGACCTTCTCTAAGGGTTTGTTGTCTCTTCACATGCTCTGTGTGTTTCTTCTCTGTTGAAAATGTCCAGATCTGTGTCAACTAATTCGAAAATCTTACCCAGTGTTAATTAACAATAGCTTTGATGAGCGAGCTGGTACGGCTGTGTGGTGTGGGGCTGCTGGCAGTACACCGATGGGGACCCAGTTTGGGGCAGGAATGGCAGCAGCTGCAGCCCAGTGAAGGAGTCTGGCTCCAGCAGTTCTGGCTGTTCTGGAGCCACTAGAGGGGAGTCGTGCATCAGGCTCTGGGATCCTGCTCAGAAATAAACTCCCCCTCCAAAACAGTTACCTGAGAATAAAGAGGCACCTGGCTGTGGCTGACCTTTCTGTTTCAGACTTGCAGTCCCCCTGTGGGAGCGGGAAGTGATGCTGACAGTCGGTAGAGAATCTGGGTGACAGGAGAAAAGCTTCTGTCCAAAACCTCTGTGTTTTCCAGTAACTTTTCCAGAACTGAGAGCCCTCTTTGCAGGCCAGGAAGAAAGCCCAAAGCTCTGCTCCTTACCTGCTCAGAGTGATAGGTAGATAAGTTTTAGATCCAGCCTGCTCCTGAGGGTCACCATCTGGCCTCAGATGCTGGAGAGAACCAGCTGACCCTCTCTAGGAGGCTGAGCTCTCGCTGCTCACCTTGCCTTGCTGTCTGCAGCCATCCCAAGACACCTCTAACCCTCTTCTCTGCACACTGAACCTGTGGTGAGGATTTTACTGTGCCCAGATTGTTCTGCTGCTGCAGCTCTAACAGTCTCAGCCACCTCCAGCTACCACCCAAAAGACCAGGGCACTTTCTAGATTGACCAAGGAGAATATATGGGCTTGTGGTTGTATGGGCTGGCACCGCCAGTGCTGCTCACAGGGGCAGGACCAACTGCAAAGCAGCCTGAAGGTCATGGGGAGGGAAAGGCACCATGGCCCCAAAGGGGGTGTCCCCATGCCTCTGTCCTGCCTGTGCTGGCCAAGCCTGGAGGAGCAGCAGCAGAGGGGCCAAGAGGTGGTGCTCTCAGCTTCCCCTTGCTTGGTCAAGTCTTCCTGGGAGCAGGCTTGAGGCTGCTGAGAGAAGCACCGTGAGGGCTTGGGTACCTGCACCAACAGGCGAAGACGGGGCAGCTAGATGCTGGCTTCCGTTGCCCTTCTTTCATGAGGATGAGGCCTCTGGAGTAAAGGCTCAGTAAAACACCAGTAACAAGGGGACATTATCAAATACAAGGACAGGGAATGGTGGTGTTTTCAGAGGGGTGTTCCCACAGAATTCATTCCTATGAAGTTCCCCTTTCTCTTGTGTCAGGTCAACATGGCCAGGGTGAGTCTGCAAGAGGCAGAGCTCTGTTGAGAGTTTAAGCACCCAGCTATGATGTGTCAAGTTGGGGAACAGAAACTTAGGGTTGGCTCAAGCCCAGCTGGCAATGCTGCTTCATCTCCTGTGTGCCAAGCTGCTGTGTCAGTGCTGGCAATGGCACCCTCTCCTGTGCCTCCATTCATGAAATGCTGCCAGCGTTGACCCCCTGGCAACAGGCAGTTGTGTGTTGGTTTCTGCTCACTGCAGACTGGACCTTACCTTTTTTGTGACCGTGTCTCTGTTCAGAGCCCCTGGCAGGCTTAGGAGAAGGAGCATTTGGAGGCCATGGTAACACAGGGGACAGGATCCCAGCAGAACACGGGAGGCTTCTGGGAGGTGCAGGGAGTGGGTGCACAGCCCGGCCTTGTGGGGTGGGAGGAGGAAAGCCAAGAAGGATGGACCCCTGCTGTGACCCAAAACCCCCTGAATTTCCTGACTGGGAGCTTCCCTGGAGGAAGGAAACACAATAAGCTGAGGAAGGAGGTTATTAGCAACCCCTTTGTCTTTTGATCCCAGCCTTTACCTGTTTTTATGTGGTTTATTTGAAATCTCTTGAGTTTAAAGGTTCTCTGGTCTTGAGATGACCATTTGTAGGGCAGAGGTGTAAGCAGTCCTTGAAGGCCTCATCCACTCCAGGTACCATTATATAGGCCACCAGGTCTGGGTCTTCATTCCTTGGGATGAGCCTTTGAGACCCCTGAGTGCTCCCTGACCCAGGTGTGCAAAGCAGCCTTGAGCCCTGTGGCCTCGGAGAATCATAGAATCCCAGGTTGGAAGGGACCTCAAGGATCATCTAGTCCAACCTTTCTAGGCAAAAGAACAGAAGAGGGAGGAGAACATGTCACAGAGCTGCTAAACCTCTTCTGCACTCTGTTTTTATTTTGAGTTGTTTCAGATGACAAAGCAGCCCTTGACAGAGGAGCAAATTGTGGCCATGCCACCAGCAACATCCATCTGTCTGGTTTCCTACCCCTCCATGAATCTGGTGCCCATGTGCTTCACTGGCATCAGTCCTTAACTGTAGGCACCTCTCTTGTAGGTCAGACTCAGCCCTGCTGTATTTGAAGGCATCTTCTTTTTCTTCCAGGAAAACCAGAGCCTCTTACTTGCAGACCCAGCATCTGATGACTGGAAGGCCTATGTGGATTACATGGATGAGATAGTCCTGGATGGATTCTTCACTGCCATTGAGTGCTCGCTCAAGTACCTGCTGGAAAACACAGGTGACTGCTGGTTCCTTAACCCTGCTTCAACCTCACCGAAGGGAGGCTTCTGTTTTGTGCTCTCCCTTGTGCCTAAGATTTGCTCTCTTCTTCCTGGCTTTCTGCTGTGCCTCTTGCACTGTCTGCAGTGAGTGCTGGGGGAGCCTCCAGACAGGGTAGGTGACTTAGGGGCAAGGGATGGAAAGGACAATGCATGATTTGCAGAGATTAATGACAGAAAAGATTGAGGTGTCATCCCAAGTCTGTGCTTGGGCACCAGCCATCTGCTGCCCTCTCATGAACAAAGCTTCAGGGTGGCACCAACTTTCATTTGTGGCGAGTCTCAGGAGTCAGTTCTGCTGATAAAAGGCATGAAAGAAAAACCTCAGTCCTGGAGCATGAGACCAGCAAAGAGATGAGATGCGTTCAGGAGTCACTAAATCAGACCTCTGGCCTAAGGCCACCCTGGAGGTTCATTCATGCTGCTGAGACCACACCTTCAGGAATGCGTCCCTCCTGGATGTGGAGGCCCACTGAGTTGGAGAATTGAATCCAGTTCTTCACCATCTTGTTAATGCACAGAATTTTATATTTGCATTTGGCTTCAGTTTCCAGTTGCTGGGGGTTTTTTTCATGCCTTTCTCCACTGTATTAAAGAGCCTCTTGGTTCCTGTTGTTTTCCTCCTCTGCAAGTACTTATGCGCTGTAATTGTTCAGCTCTCAGACTCCCTTTTGATTAGCTGAAGAGCCTGGTCTCTTTAAGGCTTTCCTCTACACCATTTTTTCCCAGTCCTTACATCGCTTGTGTCTCATCTGTTCTCCGGTATTTCCTGTGGATACCAGAGCATCAGCCAGTTTGCCAGCATCTCCTGTGTTGTGTGCAGACATAATGTTGCTGGACCCAGTGAGTGGGTGTCTGTTATCACACCTGCCTGGTGTTCCTGTGGGACATGCGTGCATCTGCTGGTTGGATGTTAGTGGCGGCTCAAAATCACTTTTTTCCCCTTGAAAATGATCCTGGCATCTCCATTCTTCCCTACCAGATCCCAAGGCAGGGCTTGCCCCCCTCTTTGAGGTGCAACTGGATTTAGTGATGCCAGATTTAATATTTCGTCCCTCCTTGGACCCCGGCACGAATGATGGCTTCTACGACATGGTGGAAAGTCTTCTCAATGACATCTACCGGATCTCATCGCTGGTGCCCAGGCTGGCCGAGCACAGCGGCTTCCCCCATTACCAGGTCCGTGGTTGTGGAGCTCCCCAGTTCTGTGTGGCAGTGAGCAGGTACCACACTGCTCCAGCATCACTATGATCTCCTCTCTTCTTCTAGGCTGACATGGAGGACATGGCTGATCTGGCTGACATGCGCCATGACCTGATGGGACGTGTGCAAGCCGTGATGGTGGCCTGCTGTGATTACCGCAGTGCCTTTGACCACTACTCCTACCTCTATGGGGAAGACAGAAAGGAGTTCTGCCGCCAGTTCCTCCTCTATGGGCACATCCTCACCGCTGCAGAAATTGAGGCCCATGCAGAGGATGGGGTCCCCAAGACACCTCCCACACTGCAGCAGTTCAGAGAGCAGATCGACTCCTACGAGAAGATTTATGAGGAGGTGAATCGCATTGAACCCATCAGCATCTTCCAGAGCTGGATGAAAGTCGATGCTCGTCCTTTCAAGGCATCCTTGCTGAATATGATTAAAAGGTGGAGCTTGGTGTTCAAGCAGCATCTCATGGACCATGTCACGTACAGGTAAGAGCTGTTCCTGCCTCCTCTCCCCAGGACTTGGCTGACCAAAGTAGATTTCTCTTGCCTTGTCTGGGCTTGATGGTTGCACATTGATAACCAAATAGGCTAATACAGGAGCAAGAGAAGAGGAGCCATACTGCATGCCAACTTCCATCACTTGGTCTTTGCTGGCAACTGCTAAAGCTGAGTGTGTAAAGTGGAAACAGTTACACGGACTGGGTACTATTCACGTCCCACCAGTTGATGCTCCTGGGACCTGCTGTGTTGTGTTAGATAGGCCGCCTGCTTGTCCGTTAATCCTGATCCAACTAAACTAATCTCTGCTAGGGCTCTGTGCTTACTTTGTTGAATTTGAAATTAGCCATCAGTAAAGCTGCATTAATGCCGTGAGATACTTGCTCTATTTCTAAAGGCATTGCTCTTTGGAGTGCACTCTGTGTAAAAAAAAAAAAAAAAAAAAAAGAAAAAAAGTAATTTGGGTTGCCTGGCATGAGCAGTCATGGGGAGGTAGTTTCAAGGTTACAAAAAGGAGGAGTTTTGGATGTAAGTTTTGAATTAACATGTATTCCCTGCTCTGAGTATCTGCTCAGTCGCCAGGTCCATGCAGGATGATGTGTCGGGTGATTTATCTGAGGAGTTGCAGCTGAAGGATGTCCTAGGTCTTGGATGCTTACAGAGAAGTATTTACAGACATACGTAGTAGCGAAGGCTGCTGAGTGTGGTGGATTATATGCTCTCTTGTGTTCTTTTCAGCACCGTATTTCTGTTAATTTCTGTGCAAAGAGGTTTTTGTGTAGCTTAGAACAGGCATTTAGGAGTTCTTATTAAGAGTGTCTGACTCAGCAGTTGAGCCTTTATTAGGTGAAGTATTTAAGGATGCATTTTGGCCCAGCAGCATCCACAGAATTTAAGTGGGCACTTAAAAAGTAAGTGTTTTGAGAAGAGGAAAATGGCTATGGTGGAAGGGACCAGAGATCCAGGAGCCCACTGTGCCTCTGCCAAGAGTGCCCAGTAACTGGCAAGATTAAGAACAGGGTAAGCAGGTAAGGAAACTTCCCCAACACTCTCCTTGTGTCTTGACAATTTATAGCTCAAGGACTTTGAGAAACAGGGGTCATGCCTTTGTATTTAAAGACCTGGATGGATTTTTTTCCTCCCACAAATGTTTGATTGTTTTTCTTAATCACTGTGAATTTTTGTCCTCTGCATCCTGCAGCAGGGAATTACCCTGGTGTAAAGAAGTACCCCTGTCTGTTGTCACTTTGCAACCTGCCAGGTTCATTTGGGGATCTTGAATTCTTGTATTGGAAAAGATGAGATGAAAGCTGTCCTTTCACACTCACTCTCTCCAGACTGCTCCTGAGCTCACACGTCTCAGTCATACTCCTTCTCAGATACCTGTTCTCCAGCCTGAGAAGTCCCAAACTATATACCTGTTCCTTGCAGGAAGCTGTCCCACACCTATGGATCCCTTTGAGCAGGAATCGTGGTTCTGATGCCCTCAGTGTGTTGCCATGTGATGGACAGGGTAGCCAGGCCATTCCCCTGTCCATGCCAGTCCGGCTGCCTGGCATAAGGCTGATAATTATTTCAGTAGGATCCGCTCTCATCTTCTGCTTTCCTGCTTTGTGTTATATAGCCTGGCTGACCTTGATGAGTTCATAAAAACTGCCGATAAAGGTTTGAGCAAAAAGGTTGAAAAAGGCGATTATGATGGCTTGGTGGAGATTATGGGTCATCTCCTGGCTGTTAAAGAAAGGCAGGGTGCCATCGATGCTGTGTTTGAGCCCCTGAAGCAAACCATCGAACTGCTGAAGACATACGAGCAACAGCTGCCAGAGGAAGGCTACAAGCAACTGGAGGTGGGTGACAACTTGTGGTGGACACACCAGTTTGCTGAGTAGGGGATGCCAAAGAGAGCGTGAGTTCAGGAGCATTGTAGGAATATTTAAGACCCCGCTCCCTGTCATTAGAGGGCCTCAGTGGATAGTGTTTTGCTATTGTGGGATGTGCCTTAACAGCTCTAAATTTTGGAGTTATATTGAGATTTTTCTTTTAAAGCAGAGATTAAGCCTTTTGTTATGTATGAAAAACATAGAATTGCCTTCTCCAACTCCCAGTGATTACTCTTGAAAAAAATTAATGCATTTTCAAATACATCTGTTAATTAGGTTGAATTATAATTATTTTTAAAGAAGCCAGTTCTTGGCAACTGTGGAGGTGGGAAGGATAATGTTGGCAGAAGAGTTGCCTTCTCATAGGAATTCAGTCCACTGGGTCTGTAACATCAAATCTGCTTGACCCAGAGGACATCACTAGGAGCAGGTTACAAAAATATTTGGGCACCTTTCCACATCTGGCTCTGATGAATTAGTTTTCTTTGGGGGATTTCTTTTGTTTCTGGAAAGGGGACCATGAGACAGAGGCTAGAAAGGACTGTGAGATGCCTGACTAGCCTTGGGGAACAGCAGACAAGCACTGGCAACAGCCAAGAGGTTAGGGCAGAGAAGCACAGGGCTACATGCAGATGGATACCCTGTAGTCATGGGGTGCTGTGGGAAGAGGGGTCTGTGTAGGACATGAGGTTTAAAGCAGGACTTTTTGGAGAAATTTTCCTGCCTTATGCACCTGTGCAACAAAGGCTCCAGCTCTCTGCTGCAGGCTTGGGTGGGAACTGAGTGGAATTTAGCAATCCCCTGTTTTTCTGCTTGCACAACTGTGATCCATGGGTGGTCGGGTCACCAAAGCTGGAAGCGTTAAGGGTCCTACAGATACCTAGGTTCCTACAGACTCCCTGAAAACTAGGAAAGCTGCATTACATGGATGCTCTGGCTGCTGCAACAGCTTCAGTCCAGCATAAAACATGATGCTGGGGGAAACCTGGCTCTGCTAATTCCTCTGCCCAAGAGCTGCTTGTTTGGTGCCTGTTTGTGCAAGTACATTCAAACAACTGATTTTTTTTTTTTCTGATAGCAGAAATGAGGGATGTGGGGCACCCGTTCAGATGCAGGAGATAACAGTTTTGTTCTTTCTGGCAAGTGACAGCAATGCGTAGTTGAATGATTCATTCGCTCCTGTATATGGTGGGAAAACCAGAAATAAGTTCCTCTAGGTACCACTCCCTCCATGGTCCTGGAGGTGGATGGGTGGGCACTGGTCATTTGTATTGAGACCAAGGAAGCAGGTCCATGTGTGCCCTGCTGTGGTCAGGGATGGTGAATTCTATTGAGACTGGAACATAAAGTGCCAGAAGGAGACCCCTCAAGAGGGACTGGCCCTGCTCTGGCTATCTCGGCTGCCTCAGAGCTGCCTCCAGGTTATTTCTCTTCTTTCCATAGTGTTTGTGGGTCTCCATTAATCTCCTTAGTTATGTGAAGTGGGATGAAAAGAACCCCAAAGTCTTTCCTGTAGGCTTGCACAGTAACTGGGCAAGTGGGCTTTCCAAGAGCAAAGCGCTGGGGCTTGAGGACAGCAGAGCCCTTGGCTGGGGTCAGTGTCTGGGCTTGAGGATGTGGCCCGAGAAGCATAGTGAGGAGAAATAAAATCCCTTTCTGAAGAAAATCCCAGGTACGGAGGGTGGATTGTCAGCAGTGCTGTGCACTTGCAGCTTGGATGCAGACCTGAGAAAGAAACCAGTCTTATTTAGTACTAATATTATACACACAGGCTGGAGGGATTTGCCCCAGAAAGCTCTCCAGAAACCCTTCTGGTATAACATCATCTTCTGCTCCAAGAACTGGCAGGAAATTTCCCAGGCTCTGTTTCTTAATTACCTCTGAGGAGCCAGATGACCTGATGAGCTTGCATCTGCAGACCATCCTCCTGCCTTTGGCCTCTCCCAGCAAGCTCCAGGTCCTGCTGGGCTTGGTGTTAGGATCACTGTTCTCTCTTGAGCATTGAGCCATCGAGGGAGGCCAGGAGCCAGTCTGGCACCCTTCTTCTGAAGTTATTGAAGATATTTTTACAATCAGAGCAGTCAGTTATAAGGTCTCATTCTTCATTAGTCTTCAAAATTGTGAAGTTTTATCCAAAATTATGTGTTTAGCCTTTGCATCACAACAAAACTTCCTTATTGTTTTAGACGTGGAATCTGTTGCTTTTCCTGTTGTGTGATTATCCATAAACAGATTAGATGCATCTTATATCAAATATCAAATACTGCCTACCAGCATTTAAATTTTGTTTGCAGGAGCTGCCAGAAAAATGGAACAATATAAAGAAGCTGGCAATAGCTGTGAAACAGCATGTGGCTCCTCTGCAGGCGAATGAAATGACAGTTCTGCGCAAGAGCTGTGCGGCGTTTGATGTGGAGCAGCACAGATTCAGAGAGCGATTTCGGAAAGAAGCACCATTCAGGTACAGAAGCCCCCATGAAAAAAAAGTGTTAGGGGATCACTTCTGAGTGTCCTGAGGATGTATGCTTGAGCCCTGTCATAAATCTCCTACCTTCTCACAGTGTTGTATCTGTTTTGCCTGGGGTGTTTTGTCCCTGGGAAACACTGTCCAGTGTTAGCAAGAGATTGAATTTGGATGCTGAGTGCACAATATCACTTTAAGGTGGCATCCATAGGGCCATGTGGCTGTATCATCAATGTGTACTATGG
Source organism: Egretta garzetta (assembly GCF_000687185.1). Taxonomy (NCBI): domain Eukaryota; kingdom Metazoa; phylum Chordata; class Aves; order Pelecaniformes; family Ardeidae; genus Egretta; species Egretta garzetta. The sequence continues at coordinate 1,136,715 of NW_009266282.1, read as the reverse complement.
ACGTTTCATCTCTGCTTTGTCTTTTAGAAGCTCTGTTTGTTTTATGTTTTCTTTAGAAGTTGTTACAATATCACTTATGAAGAATAAACATTTCTTTCTAGGTTTGACACTGAAAAACCTTATCAACTGCTGGATGCAAAGCACATTGAGATTAAACAAATGGAGTCAGCCATGACCTCAATTTATGAATCAGCTGGTCTGTTTGAAGTCATGGTGCCAGATTATAAACAACTGAAGCAGTGCCGAAAGGAGCTGTGTCTTCTTAAAGAGCTCTGGGATATGATCTCCCTTGTGAACACGAGCCTTGATGACTGGCAGACCACCAAATGGGTGGATATCAATGTGGAAAACATGGATATGGAGTGTAAAAAGTTTGCAAGAGAGATTTGGAATTTGGATAAGGAAATGAGGGCATGGGATGCTTTCACGGGGCTGGACAGTAAGGTGAAGAACATGCTGACGGCCCTGAAAGCTGTCGCAGAACTTCAAAACCCTGCTATTAGAGAAAGACACTGGAATCAACTGATGCAGATGACGGGTGTGAGGTTTGTGATGGACTCAGACACCACACTGGCTGACCTCCTGAAGCTCAACCTGCATAGCTTTGAGGATGAAGTTCGTGGCATTGTGGACAAAGCTGTGCGAGAAATGAGTATGGAGAAAGTCCTGAAGGAGCTACAAAGGACTTGGAGCACTATGGAGTTTCAGTATGAGCCTCACCCCCGAATGAACATCCCATTGCTGAAGTCCAATGAGGAACTCATTGAAACTTTAGAAGACAACCAGGTGCAGCTGCAGAATTTAATGACATCCAAATATATTGCTTTCTTCTTGGAGGAAGTGTCTGCATGGCAGAGGAAGCTGTCCGCTGCGGACTCTGTCATTTCTCTCTGGTTCGAAGTGCAGCATACATGGTCTCACCTGGAGAGCATATTCATAGGCTCAGAAGATATACGGGCACAGCTTCCTGAGGTATGAAACCCCCATTCCTAATTTTTCCTGTTTGGAAATTGTTGAAGAGCCTCCATTATATGAAATAGGGTTATCTGGAATGCCAAGGTCCCCAAAGCAGGGCTCTTCTGTTGCCTTGATTTTTGGATGCTCCCTTAGTGCCATAGGAGTTTCCCTAGTGCTGCCCAAGGATGCTTTTGTACTGTAGGTTGTGCTTGAACCATGCTGAGAAGCTGTTTTTCCCCCCTCCACCACGGCATAGCAAATGCAGAGTTCCTGGAGACCGAGCGTGAGGCTGCTGGCTTCCCTCAGTGCTGCAGGCATGTTCCCTCTTTCCTTGGAGGGGAGAGGACTGAGATAATTACTCAGACATTGCAAATCGTCAAACCAGAGCTGGAGCAGGCAGCTTTGGCAGCATCCTCTTCCCTGCCTTCAGCACTGGTGCAGTGGGTGTGCAGCTGTTCTCCTACTCCTGCTTCGGGAAATGGAGCAGAGCTGTCATGGCTGACTTCCTTGGGACCATCTTCTACTCCAGCTTCCATTCTTATTCTAGATTCCCTTAATTATTAAGAAAATCTTTCAAGCTGGTTCCTGACCCCTCCGGACTGCTCACAGCCCTGCTGAGTGAGCTGCAGTTGACTGGGTCACTGCCATCCCCAGCCATGTGCAGCAGCACTGACTGGGGGTGTCAAGAGGGGTGTGCACAGCCCAGTGACGCCCAGATGATACACTGTGGTCTCCATTCCTTTGTTTTGGTCTGCTTGAACTGTGCCTCCTTCTGCTTTGGAGAGAGCTGGGCATGCCTTGCTTACTGGGCAATATATACAGGTGCTGATAACCAGTGCCTTGACAGCTGTACCATGTGCCAGCAAGCTGTTCATATCCAACAGCTACCTGATGGTATGCATGAAATCACATCATGATTTAAATCTACATCCTACTGGGCAGCTGTCTACATCTCAATACCCATCTGGCCAGTGGCACAAATCAGCAGCCTCTTCCCTTCCTTAGAAGAAAAGATGAAGCTCGAAGCCTCTGGAGGCTGAACCTCCTTGGGATGGATCCAGGGCTGGGGCACGATGTGCCGTCAGGGCATGGGATGCACGTTTGAAGCTGGCTACATGGCTTATGTGCAGGGAGGGATGAACCCTCCAGCCAGAGCCTCGCTGCCCGGGCTGAACACAGGTTGACATGAAAGTATTACTGGGAAACCTTGGAGCACTTTTATTCAGTGTCCTGGCTCATTCAGGAGGCCTGGCTTGGGAAGAAGGGAGGAGCAGAGATATTTTGAACATAGCTTTATTTATTCTTCACTGTTAACTCCAGAAATCCAGGGTCCATGTTAGGTGCAGAGCGTAGTTGTCAGCATGCTCCTCTGCTGCCGACGTGGGGTTTCTATGGCCTTACCTAAGCAAGGAAGGGCTCTCAGACTCTGCAAGAGTCATCAAACCTATTTCAGGGATGGGGACTGGGACTCCTACATAGTAGCAAGAGGGAAGAGAGAAATCACACGGAATCGGTAGCCTTTCCCCCAAATGGGAGCATCTCCTGCTGCTATGGCTAGGGACACCTGGTATTTCATCTGGACATGGGAGAGGAGGAGTTATGAGGAGACATTCAAAGGGGAATTCAATCCCATGAAAATGGTTGGTCCTAGGCATTGCCTTCTGCATGTTAGCTCTTTATCCATGACCCTGTGGGATACAGTGAGAAGGTGGTGAGTGCCCAGTGCCCTGTTGGAGACTTGTTTTGGGCACATGGCTGGAAGACCCCTCCTGTAATGGTGAAGAGGTCCTTCTGCACTGGACAGGAGGCTGTCTGCAGAGAGTCTTTCCCCTCAACCCAAAGACAGCACCCAGAGGATGGGATCTTTTAACACAAAATCAGTGTTTTACCACAAATGTGTTCCTTGTCTTGCTTTTTAGGACTCCAAACGCTTTGAAGGGATTGATGTGGACTTTAAAGAACTGGCCTATGAAGCTCAGAAAACCCCAAATGTAGTTGAGGCCACCAATAAACCAGGTCTGTCCCAGCAACTGGAAGACATTCAGAGTAGGTAGGTAGAATTTCAAAAGTCCCAGGATTTTGGCAGAGACTGGGATCAACTCTAATAAGTTTGTCTAACCTGTGCCCCAAGGTTTTCTTCCTAAACTAGGCATTCCTTGCATTCACAAGTCGCAGCATTTCTGAGCTTTCTTCAGTCTTTTTTATTTGTGATCCATCACCCTGAAGCCTCCAGAGCGGAGTCTGGCTTTGTATATGTGCAAATTCTCATCCTGAATATTGATTTACACACATACAGAGCTCAGTATTCAGCTGGTTTTAACGACACATGGCCTCACTGCCATCCCAAATACAAGGTCTGAAATATCTATTTAGCAGTCCAAGCAGGGATATCTGCAGCAGAGCTGAGCCCATGTTCTTTAATTTACTAAATTACCTCTGTGCGTATACCCTTGACACATGGTATAACTATCTGAGAAAGACTTTAGTGTCCTGAGATGGATACACGTCTCACTTAACATGAGTTGGCCTACCTGGAACACACTTAAAAGTTAATACGATAGCTGTTGTGCCAGTAATAACTATCCATTTAAAATACTTATTTTATTTTTAATCAGATAAGGCCGGTGTTCCTCACAGAGGACTAGCTGCACATTACTCATGAGCTTTGTAAGCTCAGCAGCAGTTTCGCATGTAAGCACTGAAAGATTCATTTTCGATCGGAGCAAATAAGTTTCCTTTCAGGCTTCACAAACACAAAAAGCTGAGTAGGTCTGAATCAGACTTTAAAATGTGGCTCATTAGAATAAAAGCATTTATGGAAACTTTCATCCCAGTGTGAAATCACCTGTGGCAATTATGAGCTTGTCTGAAATGGTAGGTCAGACTGCAAACCCTTTCCAGCCTCTTCTTCCACCCGTGTTTCTGCTTTTTTTATGAGGCTTCTCTGGCTCTTAGGCTATTTGACCCTTGGGAGTAGAGAAGGATCTATGAGTTACTGTGTGCTATGTTGACCTGTTTGGAAAATGCTGTAGAGGACCATCCTACAGGCTCAGCTCATGCCTCGCATTTCCCCATGGTAGGGCAGAATCTGCCTGATAACTGCAGCATGAAACATGAAAAGATGTTTACCCACCCATCCTGGACTCCATTTATCTGCTTTGTCTCCCCAGGTTGTCTCTGTGTGAGAAGGCTTTGGCTGAATATTTGGACATGAAGAGGTTGGCCTTTCCCAGGTTTTACTTCATTTCTTCTGCAGATTTACTGGATATCCTTTCCAATGGCACCAACCCACAGCTGGTAAGTCTTGTACTGCATCACCCTTGTATTTTCCAGCTGTCAGTAGTATCACGGTGGAAGATGCTGCCTTAGGACTCTCCTGTATCCTTTCTCGAGTGCTTTTTCTCCCACCCTTACTTCTTTCACAGCTGGCATTCATCTGTCATCTTTGAAAGGCAACACATGCACTTTGTGTTGTCTGATCCAACCCTGGTGATGCTTGCAAATGGTTCTGAAAATGTTGCATAGAGTTATGGTTTTGATGCTACAAAAACAGTGGCTTTGTTTCGGCTGAGATACAGTGAGGTTCGACGAAACCGTCTTTCTTGAGGATCTCAGCCAAAACTTGTTGCTGACCTTGGATCCCCAACCCAGGGTGCCACCAAACAGCATCTGCTGTTGAAAGAGCCACAGACTGGGCACTGAAATGTGGAAGTATTGACAATGGATGGCTTGGAGAGTTCCCTTTTTTTTAGGCAGAAGAGGCATTTGCTAGTAAGCCACTTCTTCCTTCCCCCATGCAAAGGCCTTCGGCACATCCTGATGATAGGGGGAGTGAAGAACACAATCTGAAAGAGGTAGCTGGTGGTCAGACTGTGGCTATGGCCAAGGCAAGCAAGTGGATCTCTTGGGTTGCCATCCATCCCTGCACAGCTCAGGGGCCAAGCTGGGTATCTGGCGTCCTGCACTGGGCTTCTGTGCCATCTGACTGAGGAGGCTTCTCTCCAGGCTGGGTTTCTGGGGATGGTGCCTGAATGCCAGATGTGGGGAAATCACTCTGAATACACCATTCATCCTGTTGACTTTGGTGGATTGCTGGATCATCCTGTGGAGGAAGCAAAGAAAAGATACTGTGTTGAAATGCTCCATGGAGTAAGAAGAAATTCCTGGTGTTTTCTGCTATTCAAAACTATTTGCAGTATAATCAAAGTAAATGTCAAGCAGGATCATACACGGATACACTCTCAGCTTTTCCCACTGTAGTTTCAAAGTCTGATAATTCCTAACGGAGGATTAAATACACAATGGTATTATCCTCTTGAACTGAGTATTGAACTTGTGTGGATTCAGGTGTATTCAGGGCTCTGCTGTCAGGATTGCAGCGAGCACTGGAGTGCATCAGAAGCCCTGCAGACTGTCCAGGGTCTGGGAACAGACAGTGGGCATTTTTCAGCAGAGACTTCTAGATGTAAGAAAAGGTTTCTATAGTTTACTTAAGATTTGAAAGGAGATATGCTTATCTGGGGGGAAGCTGAGGTCCCATAGCTTCTCAGAGGTGCTTAGCACCTTCCAGGATTTGGCCCTGCTTGAATGTGTGTAAGATGACTACTGAGCTATGTCCACCCGCAGGACAGCTTGTGAAAAGGAGTGTTGTAATCCTTTGTGAATCAGTGAGCAAGAATTAAACCGACAAGCCCACCCGTCTTTCTGGGAAAGCATTAGAGGCCCAGGTGTCATGGGCTGTCCTCATTTCTCATCCCACCCATGGGAGTCCATCCATCTCCCTATCTCTGGCTGTCATTGAGAGAGGCAGCTCCTGTCTGGGACAGCTCTGGGAGCTGACCCTTGCCATGGGAACATCACTCCTGGGAGAAGCCCGCCTTTGTTGGCAGTGGCATGTGACACTCACACAGTGATTTATTTGTACACTATGCAGTGATATAAAAGAATGCTGGTGACCTGCTCAGCTCCCAGCAGGCAGATGCTGATGTTGAGACCCTGCAGCAGCAATGCTAGCATCTCCCTGTTGGCTTTTCAAACTCAGCCAGGTGTGAACAGGACAGGACTGAATTATTCTTTTCCTTCCGGAAGAGTGCTTTTGGTCAAGATGGGGGTTCTGTAGAAGGTCTGGGTTGTTAAGCTGTTTATTATGGGTCTTGGGCAGAAATAAATGTCTTTCATCTCCATGGATGAGAATTCAGGACTTTCTATTGGCACAAAATCTATTTCTAGTAGTAAAAAACCAGAAAGGTTCATAGTGAAGAAAACTCCACGGTGTGCTGAGAATGGGATGAGGTGGAGCAATGGCAAGAGAACTCTCATCACTACATGTAGGGAGATTTGGGCTAGGAGGCCATGCAATCTTTGAATGTTTTCTATGCTTTTGCCCTGTATGGGAGATTTTCCAGAGGGGAAATATGATTTATTAAGGCATGTCTGTTTTCTAAATGACATAGAAATAGGTAGAAGTATTGGGAGAGACAGCAAGAGGCTTATGTTGGCAGTATCCTGGCCATGTGTGAGAAGATGTGGTGCTACCAAGCTGCCCAAGATCATGCTTTGTGAACATGATCGTGCCTGTGACATGTATGGTTGGCCATTCTGCTTGTTCTGTCTCAGTCGCTTTATTTCTACAATTGCTTTTGCAGGTGCAACGTCATCTTTCCAAACTCTTTGACAACTTGGCCAAGATGAAATTCCAGCTGGACTCTGAGCAAAAGGCAACCAAGGTTGGCCTGGGAATGTACAGTAGAGAGGAGGAATACGTCAGCTTCAGTGAACCCTGTGACTGCAGCGGGCAGGTGAGAGGGAAAACCTTGGCTATCAAAACTGTCTGATGGAGTCTGCTCTCCTGCCCCTGGGGTGGACACCTGTTGCCAAGGCATTGTAGAATTCACTACTCTTCCTTCAAGCATGAGACAGGCTGGAAGAGGTGGTATGTAATTTAATTCCTCCTTACACCACAGCGCTGGGTCCCACTCTGGGTAGGTCCTCACTAAGGTGAGGCATAGGTGTCACAGTCCACAGTGAGAGAAAGGGTTGTGGCCTTCTTCTAAGTAAGTTTTTTTTATTTGAATTTTTCTAAGATGTTTTAGTCTTACAGCTTGTTACAAATATCCTCTGTAAGGGAGGGGATGCAGATTGAAAATCGTAGAATCATAGAATGCTTTGGATTGGAAGGACCTTTAAAGGTCATCTAGTCCAATCCCCCTGCAGTGAGCAAGGACACCACTAACTAGATCAGGTTGCTCAGAGCCCTGTCCAACCTGGTCTTGAAGGTTCCCAGGGATGGGGCCTCCACTACCTCTCCGGGCAACCCGTGCCAGTGTCTCACCACCCTCATTGGAAAGAATTTCTTCCTTATATCCAGTCTAAACTTACCCTGCTTCAGTTTAAAACCATTACCCCTTGTCCTGTCACAGCTGACCTTACTAAAAAGGTTGTCCCCATCTTTCCTAGAGGTTCCCTTTAAGCACTGAAAGGCTGCAATCAGGTCTGCCCCAGCCTCCTCTTCTCCAGGCTGAACAACCCCAACTCTCTCAGCCTATCCTCATAGGAGAGGGGCTTCAGCCCTCGGATCATTTTTGTGGCCTCCTCTGGCCCTGCTCCAACAGTTCCATGTTCTTCTTGTGCTGAGGGCTCCAGAGCTGGACGCAGTACTCCAGGTGAGGTCTCACCAGAGCAGAGTAGAGGGGCAGAATCACCTCCCTCGACCTGCTGGCCACACTTCTCTTGATGCAGCCCAGAGTACGGTTGGCCTTCTGGCTGCCAGCACACATGACTGGCTCATGTCCAGCTTTTCGTCCATCAGTGCCCCCAGGTCCCTCTTGGCAGGGCTGCTCTCAGTCCCTTCATCCCCCAGTCTTTGTTGATATCAGGGATTGTCCCCGCCCAGGTGCAGAACCTTGCACTTGGCGTTGTTGAACCTCATGAGGTTCACACAGGCCCACCTCTCCAGCTTGTCCAGGTCTCTTTGGATGACATCCCGTCCTTCTGGTGTGTAAACTGCACCGCTCAGCTTGGTGTCATCTGCAAACTTGCTGAGGGCGTGCTCGATCTCGTTGTCTATGTCACTGATGAATATATTAAACAGCACTGGTCCCAGTATGGACCCCTGAGGGACACCTCTTGTCACTGGTCTCCATCTGGACATTGACCCGTAGGTCACAAATAGACTAAGCCATTCCATAGTACCTCTGCGTGGGTATCTTCTGAAAGAGAAGGCTTTTTTTCCTGTTTTCCAAGTCTTCCTTCTTTCTTAGGGTGAGTTAAAGTATGAAATTTAAGAATCAGACCACTGCTCAGCTTATCTGTCCCTGTAGTTGCACCTTTCTCCATGAACTATTATAGGAAGCTACAGTACGTAATACCAGCTGCTGAGCTCCCCAGTGACGGAGCTTGCTGCATTTAAACTAAAACACTGGTAGCAGCTTTCTCCTGCTGCTGGCAGATTGTCTCCAAGTCCCACGAGTGATTCTGTCATGGCCTAGAGGTGGAATGCACCAAACTAAATTACTTATTGGTGGGGTTCATTTTGGTTTCTCCTGTAGCTGGAGTTCAAGAAAAATCTGACTGGTATTCTTGGTGTCTGGAAATAGATGTTAATCCTGCAGTACCAGAACTGGCTAAATCCACCCAGTCTGAAGGAGGCTGTGAGCTTGTTTAACTTGGGCTTGCCCCATTCCCTATCTCCACTAATTACCAAAGGTGCTTAAAAAGAGCAAACGTGTTACTGTGATTTAATCTCTTCTCCAGGTTGAGGTCTGGCTGAACCATGTACTAGACAGCATGAGGGCTACTGTGAGAGACGAGATGACGGAAGCCGTCATGGCTTATGAGGAGAAGCCAAGGGAACAGTGGCTCTTTGACTACCCTGCTCAGGTATCTGCCCCTGCTTCTCATCTCCACTCAGGCTGGCACGTGGGAAAGGCAGGGCTTGGCTTCCCCTTCAGTCCTGCCCTTCCCTTCTTTCAGTAATGGCCTCCAGCTGTGGATGGGGATGTTTCTGGCCTCCACTGGGCTGTCCAGGAGGAAGGATGTGTTGTCCTTCAACCCGGCGATCTCCTGATGGAGTTTCCAGGCTGAGCTCCACGCTCTGGCTGGGGCTCCAGGGAGGATACCCTCTTGGCTGGGTTACAGAGCTTGGGGGCTTGGGCAGTGCCTGCAGCACCCTGTGGGTCACGGGAACTCTACTACACCCAGAGGAGTGAGAGGTGCAGGAAAACAAAGTGGTGAGGCCTAATGAGAGAAAAGAGCCCCTCAGATGCATGTCTGACAGCCTCCTGGAATCCAGCTCTTCCTCCTCTGCTGTGTCACGCATGTGAAAGGCACTGCTACTAAGTAGCTACTAAATGTGTCTACCATTGATATGATGTTTTAAATGAATGTCAAAGGGCAGATCCCTCTTGTCCTGTCTGCTATGATTACTGTATGAAAAAATACTTAATGTCACAGATACTTCACCCTAAATCTTCCCGTGGATCAGTCACTCTTGAAAGTAAGGAATCTCTGGGTTTTTTTCCTGATACTGACCCATCCCATTTCCCTAGGTGGCTCTTTCTTGCACCCAGATCTGGTGGACAACCGAGGTTGGGATTGCCTTCACCAGGGTGGAGGAAGGCTATGAGAATGCAATGAAGGAATATCACAAGAAGCAAGTAACCCAGCTGAACACCCTCGTTACCATGCTGATTGGGCAGCTCTCCAAAGGTGACAGACAGAAAATCATGACCATATGCACCATCGATGTGCATGCTCGGGATGTGGTGGCGAAAATGATAGCGCAGAAGGTTTGTATTCGCAGCTCAGTGTGGTCCTGTGTTGGGCATTGGAGTGGGGGTTATAGGAGGGCTAGACCAACCACAGGCCATCCAGATCATTGCCTGTCTCATTGGGAGATACATGATTAAATTTTCTTTTACAATCTTTGCAGTAAGGAGGCAGAAAGCCACCGTAAGCTTGCAGTGCTGTTCTGTTTCATGGCCATGCAACACCATGGGGCTTGCTGTAGTTGCCACATCCGCACCAGGAGTGAGTGTGGCCCTGTGTCCTGGTGCCAAGGCACATGTTGGTGGATGATGGCATTGTGTTGGGAAGCTGCTGGATGCCGTCTCAGTTATGTCTTCAGAAAGTAAGAAAAAGCATTTTGGCTTTTTCTTTTTGCAGCTTCCTTGGTCTGGTGTGGGGCCACAGGGACTCCCTTGTCCTGCACAGCTCTCCCACACCACTCCCCTGTCCCTGACAATGTGTTAGTGTCCAGCCCTGCAGGTGGGTGGGGAGGTGCCCTGAGTGTGCTGGGTTGTGCCTTCACTCTCCCCTGTGTCCTCTCAGAGGCAGCCAGGCTGCTCGCAGGGTTCTGGCTTCAAGGCTCAGCTGCCTTTGGTGGTGCCTTGGCCCAGTTTGTGGTGAAGTGGTCCAGCTGCCGGGCCTGCCTGCTGGTTGCACAGGGAGTGCTGGCCATGGCTGGCCTTGTCCCCCTGTCCCCAGCATGTTTCCCTGGTGCTGTCTCTAGCCCCTTCCCTGTCTAGGCAGCCTCTGCTCCTTTTCTGTTTTTGTGAGTCTTTTTGTGCTGTTCTTTCTCTTGGGTTTTCACCTTTTCCTCTCCCACCAACGTGATTACTAATTTGGTTCCTACCCTCTACTGATGGGAGAGGGGGACGTGACATTTCTCACCACATTATATGGAGGTGACCTTCCTCACCACACTTGCCTTCGCAGCGAGGACCGGTCCATCCCCAATGAAAACTTCAGTCATCATTTTGGCACCAGAGCTGCATGTGCCTGGCATCCCTGGCCTTTCCGTGATGGTGCTTGTGGGTGTGTTGCAGGTGGACAATGCCCAGGCATTCATTTGGCTGTCACAGCTCCGGCACAGATGGTCAGATGAGGAACGGCACTGCTTTGCCAACATCTGTGATGCCCAGTTCCTGTACTCCTATGAATACCTTGGCAATACCCCTCGGCTTGTCATCACTCCACTGACTGACAGGTAAGTCCCTGGGAAGCACCATCATAGCTGGGCTTTGCCATGCAGTCAGAGAAAGAGCTGTCAACCAAAGATGGATTTAGTTTGGACACCAGCATCCCTTCTTTTCTCTCTCCATGTCCCAGCAATCTGGTTGCAGAGCTCTAACTCTCACCTGGTTTGTGATTTTGTGGTGGTACCCTCTGGGGTATCTGTGCCTCAGACTCCGGGGTGGGATTCAGCTCACAGATTAAGATGCTCACTTGTGGGTGTCTGCCTGTGCACAAGGTGTCCACACCCCATAGAGTTTGTGAGTCTAGAAAGCTTTCCTCCCATCTTGAATTGGACATCTACCACTCAGTTCAGTTGTCTCAATGGGGATACCCAGGGTGGCTTGAGATGGTCTCTGTTGTCCTACCTTGCTTCCAGCTGCCAATCCAGAAGTGTACAAGTCTCCTGTGGACCCCTTGTCATATCTTTCCACCATATGTGACATTTCAGTAACCAGGAGCATCTCAGGTGGCTCTAGTCACCTGTGTTAGCCAGCTGAGCCAGGCACCCATGCATTATCAGGTTTTGTTGGCTGTAGGGACTACAGCTCTGTGGCTTCTACAGGGAGTATAGAGACTGACATGCGGGCACCTCCCTGGTGTCCATCATCAGCATGATGGAGAAGCTTTGGGGATTGTTGTAGTATTGAGTAGGATCATTCCTAGACCACATGAGCAGGTTTCTGTTGGTGGTGGGGATTGGGATCCTTTGGACTGAAGAGCACTGGGAAGCCAGAGGAAGGTCTTTCAGAAAAGCTGACCTTTTCTCATACTGTCTGGGACATGCCCAATATCAGTTGGTGGTATAAGAATCCAAAGAAAGCACAACCAGATGTGAAGAGTATGGGGAGACCCTGGTGGAAGACAAGTATCTCGTGGAGAAAACACATCTGGGCAGAGGTGGTAATTAATGCCCAAGAGGACTTTCAGCTTAGACATGCACCCTGCTCATATACAGCTTTTCAGAAGAAAGGCTCTCCTGTGTGCATTGTGCTGGTGCCATTTCTGTGCAGTGCAACAGTGACCTGTTGGACCAAGACTCAGTCTCTCTTTTCCTTCATCTTTTGCTATGAAAGATGTTACATCACCCTGACCCAGTCGCTGCACCTGACCATGAGTGGAGCACCAGCAGGCCCTGCAGGCACTGGCAAGACGGAGACTACGAAAGATTTGGGGCGAGCCCTGGGCATCATGGTGTATGTGTTTAACTGCTCTGAGCAGATGGACTACAAGGTACTGCTCCCACCTTGGCTGCAGTGCCATCATGTGGGTCTGGGGATTCTGGGGGCCTGATGAAACCTGAGGGGTGAGAGTAACTCAGCTGGGATCGCTTTGATCCACCACCTCTCCTCAGATCCCTGCTACATTCCTTTCTGCCAAACACCTTTTTCTCCTCCTTCATTTTCTTCTCTAAGACTTGCACAAAGTTCTTCAGGAGGCGGAGACCCAAACTGTGCTCTCTGCCTCGTTATGTCTTTCCCTTCCCTTCTGCAGTTAGATTCCATGTGAAATGCTTCAAAAATTTTGGCCTGTTCAGCTGAGACCAATGCTGTTCTGTGTGTGATACTTCAACCCTGGTCGTTTCTCCTTGGCGTGCTCACAGGCTGACAGGCCCTGGCATGGGAATGGATCTGTCCTAGTTTTCTCAGGATCCTCTCCCAGAATAAGGCCAAAACGTGCTGAAACTTCAGCTGCTGCAGAACGCTGAATCATTAGGCTGAGTCTCACTCTCTGCCGGTCTGGCATGGTACAGTGATTTTGGTAGCCTTGGATCATATGTTATTCAGCTTATGGGCTCTCCCAGGAAGCTGGGCCATCTGTAATTCAGCACAGGTGACCTTTAAATGAAACCAGTGCACAGATATATGGAGCAAGTGCAATTAGCAAATCAAGTAGCAAACTGTGCAGAGCTATAAATATTATAATTGAGTAGTGCCTGCTGTTTCCATGCACTTTTCTAAATACTCACAATAGACTGTAAATTCCTATAAATAAACAGGCTGGGAAATAAAATCAATTTTTTTTGCTGGAGTTGATTCCATTTGTGATTTCACTCTTGTAATTTTTTTTTTCCAGTCCTGTGGGAATATTTACAAAGGCCTTTCCCAGACGGGAGCCTGGGGCTGTTTTGATGAATTTAACAGGATCTCAGTTGAGGTCCTTTCTGTGGTTGCTGTACAGGTAAGTGAAGAAACACTCATAAATAAATACAAACAAGGCAGAGCCTTGCTGCAGTCTTTGGAGCGAGGGTAAACGTGGAAAGTGCGTGTTGCTGGTTTCGGTTTCATGTGTAGGCAGGTGAGGGTATATATCCCAAGATTAATCACATGAAAATCACAGCACTGACAAAATGCAGCAGTAATGCACTGCAAACATTTTTGTCGCTCCTTTTCTTCCCCCAGTTACATCATTTGTGTTGAGGCAATTCTTAATAGCGCCTTTTCCCAGATCAGTACACGCCTTGGCTCTGTACCGGTTCCTCCCGAGGAAGACATTCGTGCCATTAATATGCTGTGAGATAACTGCAGCATATCATGTTGGGGAGGAGAGCTGCCTTGACGTGGGGCTGCTCAGCCTGCTACATAGGGAATAATTTTCATGGAGGGGAAGGGTCGTGTTTGGGGCAGATCCGTGGCCTGCTGGATGTTTGGGGGTTATTTATTGCCTCCAGTCAGGCACAGGTTGAGTGTCACATTCAACAAGTAGGAGTGATCACCTGATGAGGGGCCTGGAGCATCTCTCCAACGAGGAAAGGCTGAGGGAGCTGGGCTTGTTCAGCCTGGAGAAGAGAAGGTTGAGAGGGGATCTCATAAATACTTACAAATATCTTAAGGGTGGATGTCACGAGGATGGAGCCAGACTCTTCTCAGTGGTGCCCAGTGAGAGGACAAAAGGCAATGGGCACAAACTGAAGCAGAAGAGGTTTCAGTTGAATGTGAGGAAGAAATTCTTTACTTTGAGGGTGACAGAGCACTGGAACAGGCTGCCCAGGGGGGCTGTGGAGTCTCCTTCTCTGGAGATATTCAAAGCCCGCCTGGACGATGTCCTGTGCACCCTGCTTTGGGTGAGCCTGCTTGAGCAGGGGTGTTGGACTGGATGATCTCCCGAGGTCCCTTCCAACCCCTGCCATTCTGGGATTCTGTGATTCTGTGAGTACATTCAAGATTAATTTTCTTAACGCTTACCTGCCACCAAGACTGTGCAGACTTCTTTCCTTCATTCTCTTTTCATATGGCTGTAGATTTCATTCCAGTGTCTGTAATGAGAGCTCTGTGAAATGGCTTTGGAGGGCATTCCAGGATGTAGTGGCATAATTCCTAGGAGGAATGGGTGCAGCCCTGTGGCTGGGGTGCTCCTGAAAGCCAGTGCCGGCTGGGTGACACTTAGTAACTGGAACCTGCAGTAGGTCTACAGCCCTTGCTTATGCGCTTGCCTGGGATACCCTGACAACGTGGGATTAAAGCTAGGAGAGAGCTGTTTGAGCTGTGCCCGGCTATGCATAGGTGCTTTCCCTGTAGAATGATTTCTTGTCTCCTCTACAGTTTAACCATTCAGTGCATTTTTTTTGTGAGTCCTGTGTGAAGCAGAGCAGCCATCCTTGGACAAGGGCTGGAAAAGAGACTGCCCTCCCCATCATGCTGGAGAATCCTGTTTTCTTGTGCTTTGTATATAAACTGGCACTTTGCCTCCTCCTTTCCTTCCCTCTTACTGGCCTCCAAGGAAATCTGGAAATATTTTCCATAGGGGAAAGGATTGCAGGAGGAGAGTTGCTCCATACCCTGCCCATGCCTGCCCAGCGCATGGTGAGGGGGCACCCTGGGAAAGTGCTGCAGGTGCCAATCCCCTCCGGCAGGGGCTGAAACCTGGGGCAGCCCAGGGGTAACCACAGGGCAGCAGGATGAGAACAGGCACTGCTTCTGGCCTTTGCTTTGAAGGAGAGGTCTGTCTGTCCAGATCCTAAATCTCATTGATATCCACTGAAAATGACAGGTAAAAGCATCTACCAGTGGAGTTTGAGCAGAGGGTGGGTGCTCAGCTGCACTGTCCAGACCAAGACAGCTCTGCTGTGGGCAGAACTGAAGGTTTTGAGCCTTGGGGGACTTCAGTGCTGAAAATTGATATGCCAAAGTATTTAAGTTTTTCTGGACCTAAGTGTCATCTGAGTGCAGGTTTTAGGATCCCAGTGTCTGACTAAGGTGCTTGACTCTTCCTAGACCCCGTTTTGGGCTTAGTGTTGCAGAAAGAAAGATCTAGAGCCCAGAAGTTTCTACATTTCTGTAAATGTTTCAGTGAAAGCCGTTGTTCTGAACCCCTCCATGAACTCCTCACTTTTCTCATCTCTCTTTCACTCATAATTGGTACCTTACTTGACGTCCCAAAGAAGCCCCAGGCGGGTACAGGAGTTTATGTATTGTTCCCTCTCAATTTCTCTTCCGTCAGGTTCTAGTTTAAAGTTGTCTTTGAAAAAAGTCTTTGAGGATCTTAAAATAAAAAGGGAAGATGAACAAAAGAAGCCCAGATATGACTCAACTGCTAATGATTCCCTCGCTCCTGGCTGGAGCGTGGCATCTGAAGAAAGCAGCCTGGCTGTCATTCCATCACCATGTCTCCTGGCTGCTATTAGGAGTGTAACCATGGTGATGTTTAATTGGCTGTCTTAGTCATGCAGCTAATGTCGATATGGTTCCTTACAGAGAAAAATTCGATTAATTGTGTAACTTTAAGGTGGCAAACAGCAGTAAGGTTAGAGGAGTGAATGTTGAGAGATTTCTCCCTTGCTGAAGTGCTGTTTGCAAGGTGATCTAGCTTTAACAAATTTGCTCTCTTTAGAAGGCAAGGAATAAGAAGCACAATGCTGCAATCAGGCAAATATAAAAGACAATACAATATTGGTGAGTGGAGGTGTCTGACAGCTTCTGCCTTGTGCTTTTGGTTTTAAATTA
Organism: Egretta garzetta; assembly: GCF_000687185.1. Lineage (NCBI taxonomy): Eukaryota > Metazoa > Chordata > Aves > Pelecaniformes > Ardeidae > Egretta > Egretta garzetta. The sequence goes on along the minus strand of NW_009266282.1, from coordinate 1,120,804 downwards.
AGCATCTGATGTCCCAAAACTGTTAAAAGCAATATCAAGTGATCAGTTTGCAATTGAGCTGAGGCCAAGTTTACCGGGAAATGCTGCTCCTCTTCTGGGTCTAGCCAAGGAATAGAGCAGGCACAGGGGAGGGTTTTGGGCTGTCATGAAGAGCAGTGGTGTGTGGGAGAGGTGAAGATGGGTGGAGGGAATCAGAGGCCCGTGTTGTGTCGGACTCTTGGGACTGCATTTGGGTGTTGTGGATGCCTGGAGAGCCTGCAGCTCATCTTGGGCACCTGGCCTCCTGCTGGGTTGGGAAGCTGAAAGAGATGATTCAGCCTTTGTGGTGTTTTTGCTGGAGATGTGCTGGGAAGTGTCCCACAGGTGATGTCAAAAGCCAAGGTAAGATGCAGGCAGCTTTGGAGGCATTTCCTTCTCCTGAGCTGCTCTTCCTCACCCACATCCATCATTGTCTTACAGAGCAATGGTGCAAATTCTTGCCACTTCTTTGTGGTTTGACTGCCCAGTCTCTTCAGCTCTTTTTCTCTGCTTTGTCAGAGTTTGACTGTCATGGGAGATTGTTGTTGCCACACAGATTTACTCCAAACAGCATATAAAGCTATATATGGTCAGTAAAAAACCCAAACCAAAACAGGGAAAACACTCCAGTCGTCATGGGGCCAAGGGTAAAGAAGGCAGCACTGTTGTGTGCCATGTTCTTCATAACTGAACACCAGTACTATAACACTGTCTTGGTTCCTAGGTGAAGAGTGTGCAGGATGCTATACGGGATAAGAAGAAATCCTTCAATTTTCTTGGAGAAGACATTAACTTAGTTCCCTCAGTAGGCATTTTCATCACCATGAACCCTGGTTATGCAGGGCGAACTGAGCTACCTGAGAATTTAAAAGCTCTCTTCAGGTGAGTCCAGGTCAAGTTTTGTGACCTGTATTATAAGACTGGCAGAAATTGTCTTTTGGAATATCCAGGATTGGCTTTATTTCCAGGGGGAATTGACTTGCATTGGGGATTCACAGATAGCTTCAGCCTTGTGCAACAAACCTGGGTCTGGGAATGCCCAGGCAGGGCAAAGGAGCTCCATCCCTTGCGATGGGAAAGACTGTGTGCAACCTGGCTCACGGGAAAAGCCCTGAAAGCTGCAAATCCACTGCCCCTAAGACCTGTAGCCAAGAAATACTGGTTCTGCAATCTTTTCTTGCCTGTCTTTTTAGGCCATGTGCGATGGTTGTGCCAGACTTTGAGCTGATCTGTGAAATTATGTTGGTGGCCGAGGGATTCATCGAGGCCCGGGCATTAGCCAGGAAGTTCATTACTCTGTACCAACTCTGCAAAGAGCTCCTGTCCAAGCAGGTGAGCCCACTTCTGCAGTTTGATGGGACAACGAAGCCTGTTTATCTCCAAAATCAGCAGGACCATGACACTCTGCCACTCTCCATGGCTAAATCTTCACAGTGTTTATTTAATGCCTGCATTTGCACTAGGTGCTGGGAGAAGAGAAGGTTTGTCATCATCAGAGTAATGAAATTTGCAAACTGCTTTACTGGGGGATCTGTAGGACAAAAGCACTTGACCAGCTGTATTGAAGGGAGAGGGTTTTTGATGTGCTCAAATGACACCATGTTTGGGGTAGTATTCAGTGACCCTTTGCTTTCCAGTCTCTTAGTTCCTATTGATTCTCCTGCTTGCAAGGGGTTTATTATATCTGTCCCTCTCCGAGTTCAGCCTAACAGTTCCCTGTGATGTCAGGTGTTGACCAAGTAGGGTCAATTCCAGTACAAAGGTCTAATTAATCAGATTTTTCCTTGTCATCATTTGCATAGATCAAAGCTGGGTCCAGAGAAGCGCTGAATCAGGATTCCAGATGGAAAATTTGATCTTGGCTGTGCCAGCATGAGGCTGGGTGGGAGACACTTTGTCACAGAAACTTTGTGCTGTGTCTTGGAGGTGTTGCTGGAAGCCATGGCCTCCCCCACAAAGCAGTCAGCCATTGAGCTGCGCTCTGGGTGGTCTTAACAGAGCAGAAATATAAAGAGTTGCTTGTTGACTTGAGAGTTCTGCTCATGCCTCTTTATGGTTCTTTTTCAGCAATGTTCTTACTGGTCCCTGCTTGGTGGACTGCCTCTGGGACCAAACATGCCTGGTAACCTTGTGATGGGTGTTTGGGGCCTCATAATGGACTAAAGGATCTTTCACCTTGGTAGCTCCTGCAGATCCAGGGGTCTGGCTGGCCTGGCTTTATGATTTAGTTGAAACAAATTTCTTAGGTCTCCGGAGCGCAAGTCCTGCTGCTGTCTTACTGCCAGCTGTGAGTCCATGTGATGGTATGAACAGCTGAATTATTTGACTCTTTAACACTGTCCCTGATGGGAATCTCACCTACTGAAATGGAAATCAGTTAACTCAGGCTGGTGGAGGTCTCTGGCCATGATGCAAATAACAGGTTTGGATGTATTTCCATTGCTGACTTGTCTGCAAGTTTGGAGCTGCTGGTTCTTACCCCTGCATGGTGGTGTACTGTCAGCATAAACTCATCCCTCCTTTTTTTGTTTTTTTATTTCTCATGTAGGATCACTATGACTGGGGCTTGCGTGCAATCAAGTCAGTGCTAGTTGTCGCCGGCTCCCTCAAACGAGATGACCCAGAGCGACCTGAAGACCAGGTTCTGATGCGCTCACTTCGTGACTTTAACATCCCCAAGATTGTGATCGATGATGTGCCAGTGTTTATGGGCCTAATTGGGGATCTTTCAGCGTGACCTGAATTTTGAGTCATTTGTGAGGCAGGCTGTGCTGGACCTCCAGCTGCAGGCTGAGGACAACTTTGTGCTCAAAGTAAGACCAAGAAGTCTTCTGGTGTACCTATACCACCATCAAATTATTTGGTTTTTCTCATTCATCTTTACTTCTACAAAGAAGTAGTGCTCTGCACAGTATTCCCCTTGCAGGCAGACCTTGATGGAGGACAGAGTCAGCTATGCTGGGTCTGATCTTTATCATCTTCTACAACTGCCTGACAGGAGGGGGAAGATGGGACGGGAGGGGTGTGTCGGGCTCTGATCCCAGGTAATGGGCGATGGGACGAGGGGAAATGGCCTCAAGTTGTGCCAGGGCAGGTTTAGGTTGGACATTGGGAAAAATTTCTTCCCTGAAAAGGTTGTTAAGCATTGGAACGGGCTGCCCAGAGAAGGGGTCAAGTCCCCATCCCTGGAGGGATTTAAAAGCCAGGCAGACAAGGTGCTTAGGGCCAGGGTTTAGTGGTGGGATGGCAGGGTTAGGGGAACGGTTGGACAATGCTTTTAAAGTCTTTTCCAACCTAAACAATTCTGTGATTCTATCATGCAGTTGCACCTGCCCATAAAGCCAGCACTGGCTTGGTCCCGGAGTTTACAAAGGGGCTAACTCTTGTAGGCTCATGAAAGTGTGGCCCTTGGAGAGCAGAACATCATTGGCTGATGGCTGTGAGATGTAAACCGCTGGAGGTTTGTCTGCAGGCTGAAGATTTCACCTATTGTGATTAGATTGGCTAGAACAAACTCAATCTCAAATCCATTTGTGCCTCTGGGTCACATCTTTCCAAAGAAGTGGCCCAATGGGAGTTATTTTGTAGATCTGAACTTCAGTTTGGCATCTTTGTCTACATTTTGGGAGTGTTTTTTCTCAGGTGGTGCAGCTGGAGGAGCTGCTGATGGTCCGGCACTCTGTCTTTGTGGTGGGTAATGCAGGCACAGGCAAGTCTCAGGTCATGAGATCCTTGAACAAGACTTACCAGATAATGAAGCGACGTCCTGTCTGGACAGACCTCAACCCCAAGGCAGTCACCAATGATGAGCTTTTTGGCATCATTAATCCATCAACAAGGGAATGGAAAGATGGTAAGTGACTTTTCATGCCTGAATCTGTAGATAAAGAAGGTTAATGTTAATGAACTTCCTGAGCAGCAGCAGGATGACTGGTGCTTTGTATGCTGGTCTGAAAGCCCTGGCGCTTGTCTGCTGCTCACAGCCATGTGCGATTTTGTTGTTGAAAGGTTACATAGGATGTTTTAGCCTAATGATCTTCAAATGGGAAGTACAGCACAAACCTGCTTTGTCCTATTGCCATGAGAATAATTATCATGTCCATTAATACCAACCCTTACCAGTTCCTAAATGGGGCAGGCAGTTTTCAGGGTTGGCTGGACCAGTCATGGAAGAGAGTTCCCTCCTGTCCTACAGTGTGCACTGCGGCCCCCCAAAATGTGCCTTCCCCAGGTTTCCATAGCTGGTAGCCTGCACGCAGCAGCCTTAAAGTGGTGTTTTCCCACTTAATATTGCTGCCTGATCTCTGTATTACACCAGCATTTGCCGGTACATTGGTCCTGATTGTTCCTGAGGAAAATAGGATGAGCAATTAAAACTTGCTGAAAGATTACAGAAATCTGGAGTAAAAATGTTTGCTTGTGACTAATACGTAAAGGCAGCTTTGATTTACGTGTGTGACTGGTTTGGGAAGCATGGGGGAGGTACAGGAAGAAGTTGCCATAAATCACCCTTGGCCAGAAGTCCGTCAGGAGATGGGCTGCCACCCACCTCCCCTGGCCCTTGTCATGGACCCCTCCTGACCCTCTGCTTTGCTCCAGTGCCAGTGTTAATTTCTTTTTAATTGTAATGAGGGACCCTAAATCAAAGTGACAGAGGGAAGTGCAGGATACAGCCTGAATTCTGCAGACTGGCTGCAGCAGCGACTGCTTATGGAGGACTGTGGGTGGCTCTAAACAGCAGCAGGGACATTTTACAGGTGGCTGTCCAGTGGTTTCTAACCTGTAATGTTTCAAGGGAGCTTATGGGACTTCTCCCTGAGGTTTTAAGGCAGATATTTTCTGCATTAACCATTCCTGAAAATTTTGTTTCTTATAGTCAAACACCAAAACCAGCCTAACAAGAGGCGATGCGTTCCCTTAGGGATTAGCCTTTTCTTTTCCTCTTCCCGTTTTCATCCTGTCAGTGCTTTCATTGTCAGGAGTTGAAAACTTTATACATGCTAGGTGGTAAAAAGTCCCCCAAGGGAATCCTAAAAATGTTCTTCATAGGACCAAATTCTTATTTTAAATCCCAAGACTGCTCTGTGGTGTGGATGCACAAGGTTAGGAGAGGTACTTTTCTCTCCTCTGCTGTCGTGGAGTGTACGAGGGAAATGCTGATGCTCTGAGACAGTAGCTATTTCTGATACTGATGGTGTTGGAGCAGTTTCCGAGCCATGTGTCCAAAATGTGAGGAACCCAGCCAAGGCAGACCCAGCAAAGTGTTATCTTTTTTGATCCGATCTCAGAATCAGATACCTGTTTCAGGTGAGCTGTTCTGCATTTGTTGTGCGCAAGCTTTGTCTTCAGTCATGTAATGCTGTTCCTGAGCAGGATCACAAAGAAATAGCTTGTCCTAGAGGAAAAAAAAAGTGTGCTTGTCACAATTCACCAGAAGAGAGGCTTTTTTTTAATGTTTGCCTGATGTTTTTTCATGAACACCAGGGTCTCCCTAGGTATTTTCACATGTAGAGGAGAGCGATAGTTTTGTGGAGTTTTCATTTGCTCTGCAGCACTGCTGCTCTATTCCCAGCCTTCTTGCTCTTCTTAACATTCATTATTTACTCCCCTCGAGACACTGTATCCTCTCTGTCTCCTTGATTTTACTGACATTTTGTTCTGTCATTCAATGTCATTCTGTGCTTGTTCTCCCCTCAATCTCACTAAAGCCATGACCCAGCGTTTAATGCATCTTGATTTCCCTGATATACTTCGAGCCACAAAAAAACATTTATAAGAATTTCCAAGGCATATTCAGATGGTTCTCTCTGCATTGTGTAACTCATGCCTTCTTTTGCTTCTGAATATCTGCTCTTCACTTTTCTTATCCCTTATGATTCTCGGTGGGAATGAAGCTCACGCATAGGTCTGCAGTCATTTTCAGTGGTGGTAACTGATAATGGCTTTTTTCGTTGAAGTAGACTAGACCCATATCGTGATATAGTAATATTTATGGATGGGTGTCCAGAGTTTTGAAGGCTTAAGAGGAATTATAATTTTGAGTAAGTTGTTAGAGAAAACTGTTAGAGCAGGTGGCAACTTCAGTGTTCATCAATACATTCCTGTCACCCTCCCAGGACTGTTTTCGTCAATCATGCGAGAGCTGGCCAACATCACACATGATGGTCCCAAGTGGATGGTACTAGATGGAGATATTGATCCGATGTGGATTGAATCTCTTAATACTGTGATGGATGATAATAAGGTAATGAATATAAGTTAAAGCAGCAGGTGTTCCTTGACTATGTGGAGTGATTCAGCCTAGGAGAAATACAGATGCTGAAATAACACCTCCTAGAATAATGCAAGTGTGTTTCTTCATATATACCAAACAATATTGCATAAAGAAAATGGTGCATGAGGAAAATAGCTCAAAGCATGTTCTCCATGGAATTTCTCTCTCATGGAGAGCTGGGTTCATGAGTAACAGCAAACATCTTGATCATAATTTCAGGCCCTTTAAAAACAGAGTGGGGTCATAATCCTACACCTTTTTTCCCCACTGTAAGGGACTGTTGTTGATTCTGGTCGTGGAGGAGAGAAGGATCATTCCTGTTAGATATCAGCTGCTTTGCCTTGAGGACCTGGGCTGACAGCTGCCAAACTTTTTAGTGAAAAGTGCTGAATGCTTTCCATTCCTATTTCTGGGGGAGGTGTTAGTCTGTCTGTCTGCCACATGCAGGTGCTGACCCTGGCAAGCAATGAGAGAATCCCTCTGAACCCAACAATGCGGTTGGTCTTTGAGATCAGCCACCTGCGCACAGCCACCCCAGCAACCGTGTCCAGAGCGGGTGAGTCCTGGCCTGAGCTTCACACTGGGATTTTGCATGGACCAAATAGGATCTAGTGCCATTAACCAGTCTTTTGTTGGTCAGATTGATCCCTCTTGAATGTTCCCAACCTGGGATCACAGCTGCCTTTGATGGACAGAGTAGGTTTCTGAAGCACATGACAAACTGATGATCCTTATCCCAAATCCATATGGGGAGCTGTCATCATCTTGGAGATTTACCTGGAGCTCTCTAACTGCAGATGAGTGATCATGGCTTCAGAATTATTGAGAGAGTGGTTCTGTTGTGCAAAGGCCTGTATGGACTTGATGAAGAGAGGGACAGTCTCTTATCCCAAAGAGCTCCTGATCTTCTGGAGAAGTGCATGAAGTATGGGAGAAGGGAATGAAGGTGTCCCCTAGTTTTACACATGAGGAAATGGGGCCCAGAGCAATAACATGACTCAGGCAAGACCATGTTCTGAATTTGGGCCAGGGTCGTGAAAGGTGTCCTGGTTTCCTGAGTTAAGTCTCTGTTAATGTTTCTACTTCGCAGTGGAGCAGGAGGTGGGGGTAGGTAATGGGGCACCCAGGCACATTTGTCAGGGATTTAGTTGTGTGAAAGTAGCTGAGAAATTCTGCTGTGTTCTTACTATATGTTCTCTCTTACCCTGGGCCTAAAGGGATCCTGTACATCAACCCATCAGATCTGGGCTGGAATCCCCCAGTGAGCAGCTGGATTGACAGGCGAGAGATCCAGTCTGAAAAAGCCAACCTGACCATTTTATTTGATAAGTACCTGCCGGTTTGCCTGGACACCCTCAGAACAAGGTACCATCTGAAGAATGAGTGTATCTATCTCCGCTGTATCTCTTCAGGGGGGACACTCGCTGCTTTCCAGACCAGCTGTGCTGTGCTGGGGTTGTGTTGCATGTGGCATGGCTGACTGGTTTCATCCTTGCCCCTGAGAGCTCTGAGCATCATTGGCTTAAGCTCAGAGAAACAACGGGGCGAGGTGGGGGAGCTGATGCTCCTGCCCATCCTTTGTTGGCCAGATCTATTTTCATCTGGTTTTCATTGGATTTTGATTTGATTGTTCCTGTACTTCCTGTACCAGTTCTGTATCTCTTGGAAAGTAAATCCAGGAGATCCTAAAGAGAAAGTCTTGTCAGTCTCTTGATATGTCAGGCTAGACCTGAGTTAACTCCACAAGTTATTTTTCAGTAGAGCAGATTTCAGACCACTGCTGAAGAGAAATTTTAAGTATGCAGCATGGAAAATGGAGAGAGCAGATCCTCTTTTTATCCTCTTTTCGCTGCTTTTCCTGCCCCTTGATGATGAGAAGGAAGTTGGTGTTTGTGGAAGAGGGTAGGATTGCTCTACAGGCAGTTCTCTCTTGAATTTTTTGCCTGATGCATTTCGACAAAATTAAGCCAGTCTGTGTGGGCATCCAGTCTGGGCATGTTTCATGGTTGGACACCAATCCAATGAACATGAAGAACTTGGATATTTGAAAGGGCCCTGGTGCTCCTTGGCTTGAGTTAGCTTCAAAACAGTTCCCACAGAGAAGTTCTGTGGTTCTTGCTTATCATCATGGGAGACAACTCTTATTCATACTGTGGTGAGGACTGGCCAGAGTCCCAACAAACTTGAGTAAGGGAGCTTTTCCCATCCTCTGCTTGCTGCCCATAGTTGCACCTTCATCTAAATGAAATAAAATAAAATAAAAAACTATCAGTGTACAGTTGAGCATGGGAGTTGTTAACCACAATGGGGATTGTCAGAAGGGGCTGCATTAGTGAAAGCAGTGGTCTTTGGAAGTAGCAGTTGGCCTCTTGCTAGGGAGCTGCTCCCTGAGTGACCAAGCTGGTTACAGCTGTTGGCAGCAAAGCCCATCAGACATTTCCCACTCTATTTGCTGAACATTGTGTCAGATGGTGAAATCCAAGGGATTAGCTGCAGGCAGCCCTGAGCTGAGTATTGTGGTAGCTTGCTTAATTCAGAAATTGTAGAACCAACCTTTCAAATAGCTATAATTACTTTATGGAGGACTTCAGTGCTGCTACAATATTAGTTTGGAATTCTGTAAGTGTAGCTTAAATGAATGTAAAATGGCAAGATGAAAGGGTTTATTTTATTACTCCTCTATTTGACCGCTTTTGAACTCATCGTGTTCACAGGAAATCATTGCCTTTAGCAAGTCTTCCATTTTACTTCTTTCAAGAGGATCAAAGTTTTAAAATGCTTGAAACTTCTGATTACTGTTATTACTTGTGTATGTGCCGGTGCCAGCAGGTTTGAGGGAGAGAATGGTTGTTCTCTTTATTACTGTACCTGGGAACAAGACACACGCTGCTGACAAGTAAAATTCTGAAAAAGCATTTCTAGGGTTGCCTTCCTGGGTTGGAGCAACTGTCACTGGACCAAATTATATTTCCTGTGCATTCAATTTCCATCCCTTAGATTTAAGAAGATTATTCCCATTCCTGAACAGAGTATGGTTCAGATGCTGTGCTACCTCCTCGAATGCCTCCTGACAGAGGAGAACACGCCTCCTGACTGTCCCAAGGAGCTTTATGAACTTTATTTTGTCTTTGCTGCTGTCTGGGCCTTTGGTGGATCAATGTTTCAAGATCAGGTAAGAAGGAAGATGCCACTTCAGGATCTTCTACGCAGGCCTTTTTTTTTTTTTTTTATACTTTCCAAAACATAGTGCTGTATCAGTAGTGCTGTTTTCCTGGGGCTTTCATATCAGTGGTGATAAACTAGAAACCTGAATACAAAATTCCTTTTGTGAAAGACCTCATTATCCACGGTGTTACACTAGAGGAGAATGGCTGAGGGGTCAAGTGATAAAGGCAGACACGTTTCACTGGGGAGAAACATTACATTAATTTATAGAGGCCTGTGGATGTGCATAATGTGATCAAATTAAGACTGACTTACCGAATATATTGCTGGAGCAGTCTTTCAGCCATCTGACTGCACAGGTAGATGTTGTGCTATATAACACAAAGCATTCGGTGCCTTGTCACCACTGACTTTTATTAAACATAGGTGGATGTCAAGAATTGGCTGTCCTCAATTTCTGGTAGAAGTACAGAAGGAAGAGGGATGGTTGCCATGGCAGGGGGGGCTTTGGGGATTATGTGATTCCACTTAAGTGAAAGTAGACTGGCTCTGCGCTTTGAAATACTCTTTGCTGGAGTGTGCTGGCAAGGTTGGGGTTGATGGTTGTAGGCACCCAGCTTGAGCTCCCCTCTGGGCAGCCAGCTGCTGGGTAGTCTTGGGCAGGAGCTGCTGGGCTCAAGCCGTTGGTGGATGGATGTCCACAACCCAAGACTGTAGCACTGGAGGGCACAATCTAGAGACCAAGATCTTCTTGGGCCTGGAGGATTAATCAGGCCGCAGTTCACTAGTGGTGTCTCTGACATTCAAAGTACAATCATGTCCGAGAGTCAGAGGAAGAGAGGGCACTACCCTCCATGCTGCTTCCCTCAATACATCTATCCTATGGATTAATTGCAGCTGTCAGCCTCTGAATCCATCAGTTTACAGTAGACAAGGTGCGTGTGATCTCATGTATGGTGATATTATTATAAGACAGTTTTCTCAAGGTCAGCATTTGATACTGCACGATTTCAGCCCCCTTTCAGGTCCTGGTCCTTAAGACATGGGAGAGGCACAGAGGACTGAAACACAGTTGCTATGGCTGGAGCTGTAGCATGTGAACAACAGGAATCTTGGGAAGGATCTTCTCCAGACTTGCCTGGGGGAAGCAGGGTTGTCCTGCTGCCTCTGCCCTCCCTGTTCTCTGCCTCTTCCTGATGTCTTTTGCACAGGAAAGGAAAAATGGGCATTTTCTTTCACCACTGTACCCCATTTTGCCCTGTTCCCAGGCCACGTGGCTCAGCTCGGCACAGCGGGGTTGTCTCTTGATTTCCAAGTAATTGGAAAAGCTGCAGCTGTTTTATAACTTCTAACTGTTAACAGTAATAATGGACAAGAAGACAGCTAGCTGTGTGTCAGAGCCCTGCTGCCAACGCTGCTGACATTGGGGCCACCCTTGGCTCTGTTCCATGGTTTCATGCCCATACTTGCAGGACAGTTTTCCATCCTCTGTTGGCATTGCTGTTTCCAGATTGATGGCTGTGCAAGATGGAGATTTTTATTGTGACTGGTTCAGAGACAGATAGGAGAAACCTGAGACACTTGTAGGGAGGTCTAAGAGCACGTGCAGCACCTGAAGACCTAGATGTTGAGTACCAGGTTTTCAGCAAGTGGCATGGGGAGCAATGTGAGTAACTGCAAAGCCTGCGGGTGGAAGTACATTTGGAATCTGCTGGAGCTGCTCACTCTGGTTCTGCCCAGTCCCTGCTGGGAACCTGTTGGGTGGTTGCATCTCTTGTCAAAGGATACCTTGTCCCTCAGGTCTAAATCATATCATCTTGTTGTGTGCATCTGCCCAGTGACAGACACTGCTGTTGAGGGCTCAGAGATCCACATCTGGTCTCTAGTGGGTTTGTGTCAAGCTCTGTGTTGTCTGGAATATGTGGGAGGTCTCTCCATGGACCTAACACCAGAGATCCTTCCAGCTTGGGAGGAGGCGCTGCTGTTCTCAGAGGCTGCTCAAGTGCTCACTGGGGTCTCTTCATGTTTTTTGCACATGCCTCAATGCTAGGCCAACAGCATCTGCTGGACCCTTCACATTTGCTTCATGCCAAGGAGCAGAAGTTTCAGGAAGTGCTAAACTACACAAGATCAGCTTGGTGCTCACTTGGTGCCATCATGCCTCATGGCCGTTGAATGACCTGTGCAAGACCAGCTTTCTTGGTCTTTGTGGAGGACTTAACCCTCCATTTCCTATATGCCAGTTGGGAAATACTCAGCCTTGGCGTTTTCAGTGCAGGGTGACTTAGAAAAAAACCCAATGCAACAAAGCCTGGGAAGCACTGCTTGCCCTTGCTTCAGCTGTACAAGCAAGCTGCTTATAGCTCCTCGAGCAGGTTGGCTGGAGCACAGTCACGTTGCAGATGGACACCGCATTCCCTGCACTGCCAGCATGCCTCTGGGATGTTTGACTTTGAGGCTGGACTGTACATTGCTGCTTGTGATGCTCTATAAATGTCAGAGCTGAGAGTGCGAGGATACAGCGGTCCGAATGAGGGGAAGCCTGATGAAAAATGATCCAATATAAAATCTGTTTATTGCTCGCCATTGAAGGTGCCCTTTGTGCTGACCTTTTGCTGTCGAAATGTCAGGAGAAACAGTCTGGAAGTCTTCCCACTACTCTGCGCTTGTTGGTGGGTAGTGGGGCCCCTGTATAAAAACAGATGATAGATTTGCCATTTCCAGGCTCTCAAATTAGTGGAAATCCATATGGGGTTTTTATTAAGGAAGCAGTTTGAGTTCAACACTGTTCTGGCAATAGAGCCAGGGTTGGAGAGGCTCCACTTAACTGCTCGGGTAGGGAGGATGGGCAGCAACGCAGCTGCAGGCAGTTTGCCTGTGCAGGGGTAAGGGCACCCTTGTGAGAAAGCTTTTAGCAGTGATGCACGTCCCTCTCTGCTGCAGCTACTCTGCTGCCAGCACTGAGGAGTTATAACAACAGGGGAATGGAGAATTACAGTTATTCTGCCTCTCTGAATAACACGAGGCTGCAAAACAGTGAATGCTAATAACACGTTTTTCAAATCCTCTGGTCTTTTGATGGATGGTGGCTCAGGAAATTTTACAGAGGACATGCGATTCAGTTCAGCTGCAAACCCAGGTTTCCTAATGGAGGCTTAGCAGTCTATGTGTTGGTGGTCCCACATTGGTGGTGCCATGTTGGGCTTCTGGCCTGGCAAAGCACATTGAATGGCTGTGGGGAGGAGACACCTGTAGATGCCCCAGGAAGAAACTGTGCTGTTAAAACTGGCTAAATTATGCATCTGATATTTCACAGACATCTTGTAAACAGGACTTTTCCTCTCCTTCCCTCACCCACTTCTCCCCAGGGCAGAAAGCTGTAGTCCCCATTGTCTGCATGGGAAGATGTTCACACGAAGTGACTGGCCCAATGTCTCATGGGAGACCTGGGGCAGGGGAGTGAACTAAGCATGTTTTGCAAGTCCTGAACCAGCATCTAAAGCAAAACTGTCACCCCAGCTCTTGAAAAAATTCAGGTGCTCAAAAATCTCCATGCGTAGAAAGATAGAATGGGGAAAGGCAAGAAAGTGTGTGCTTACAGGGCAATATGGCAGTGCAGAAACAACCGAGCCAAAGGGACATAGTCATAGAATCATTTAGGTTGGAAAAGACCTTTAAGATCACCAAGCCCAACCGTCCCCCTAACCCTGCCATCCCGCCTTTCGAGGAAGGAATTTTTCCTGATCACAGAATCATAGAATCATAGAATGTTTTGGGTTGAAAGGGACCACTAGAGGTCATCTAGTCCAACCCCCCTGCAGGGAGCAGGGACACCGCTAACTAGATCAGGTTGCTCAGAGCCCCATCCAACCTGGTCTTGAATCCAGGGATGGAGCCTCCACTACCTCTCTGGGCAACCCCTTCCAGTGTTCCACCACACTCATTGGAAAGAATTTCTTCCTTATACCCAGTCTAAACTTACCCTGCTTCAGTTTAAAACCATCACCCCTTGTCCTGTCACAGCTGACCCTACTAAAAAGGTTGTCCCCATCTTTCCTATGGGCCCCCTTTAAGTACTGAAAGGCCGCGATCAGGTCTCCCCACAGCCTTCTCTTCTGCAGGCTGAACAAGCCCAACTCTCCCAGCCTGTCCCCATAGGAGAGGGGCTCCAGCCCTCGGATCATTTTTGTAGCCCTCATTTTTCTGATGTCCTACCTAAACCTGCCTTGGCAAAACTTGAGGCTGTTTCCCCTCGTCCCAGGTGGGTGCGGGTCGGTCTCTGCTCCCCCCTCCTGTCAGGCAGTTGTAGGGAGCAATAAGGGCTCCCCTCATCCTCCTCTTCTCCAGGCTGAACACCCCCAGTTTCCCCAGCCCCTCCCTATCAGCTCCAGACACCTCCCCAGCTTCGTTGCCCTTCTCTGCACATGCTCCAGCCCCTCCATGTCCTTCTGGGAGTGAGGGCCCCAACCCTGAACCCAGCATTCGAGGGGCGGCCTCACCAGTGCCCAGGACAGGGGCACGGTCACTGCCCTGCTCCTGCTAGGTCTCTCTCTGGTGTTTTGGTACACTGGTGTCTGCAATTCTGCTTCTCCAAAACATTGAGGCTTGAAAAGAGGCCAGAAGACAACAACTAAGTATTAATAAAGTGGTGTGATTTATGAGGAAAGACTTTAGTATGCATGCTTTGATAACCATGACCACAGATGTAGATGGATGTTATGTCCTTGTCTGTTGGAAGAAGTAGGTACCAAGGATCAATCAAGTGGTCTGTTTAGTCATAGACACGTATTTCTCTTTTTCAAATTGATCCATCTATCTAATCTCAGACATACCAAGAGTGATCAACACAGAGGATGAATTACTTAGGTGAATAAACAGGAGTGATGAGAAGAAATGAAGAAAATGAAAAATTAGGCTTAATAATAGGAAAAAGGAGAAGATTGTTACGCTGTGGAATATATTTTAAGGGCCAATCCCATTCCCTTGGACTGGGATTGATAACGTTCTCCATCACTAAGAAGTTTCTACAGGTGAGCATACTTTCTCCACTTTTTGTCTTGCAGCTTTTGGACTACAGAGTGAAGTTCAGCAAGTGGTGGGTGGCCGAATTCAAGACTATCAAGTTTCCCTCTCAGGGTACAGTCTTTGACTTTTACATTGATCCAGAAACAAAGAAGTTTGAGCCTTGGTCTAAACTTATTCCCCGCTTTGAATTTGATCCAGAAATGCCATTACAGGTACATGAACCTTGCATGCTTTTTTCTGGGAGGAATACATACATTTTAGTGACTCTATGCAGGCATTTCAATGAAGTCTTGTTAAAGGTCAGGTGCTTTGTAATAAGGGTGGCATTCTTTATGAGGGACAACTAAATTACCTTTCTTTACTGTGCTTTGACTGTGAAGACACATCCTCCATCCATCTTCTAAATATGAGTGATCTACGTGAGAAACTAGTGTGCCCAGTGTGCAGGACAGGAGGTACATTTGGCCGAGGAGTGCAGCCTACAGGGTGTGAGACAGCGTAGTGGCAAAACCCCTGAGAGACTGTGTTGTCATCCTGTGCCTGGCTGAAAGCAGAGAGGTTTTTATGATTTGGACCAAAAAAAAAAAAAGTTTCTGCAGGTAGTGAAATGCGTTTGCCAGCTACACGTTTCTTTCCTTTTAAAGTGCCAGAGTAAGCAGATGACTTGTAAAAATTGTTACCATTATAGCAAAATGTGCGTTTGTGGAGAGATCCAGATGCTACTCCCAGCATCTGGCTGTTAAGATTTCATCTGTACAAACAGTTTGATTTTAATGCCTAGCAGCAGCATATCGCTCCCTTCCTAGTGCAACATAGAAACTGGGGTCACCTCACTCATTCCTGGATCTCCGAATTTTACTTCTCTCCAGAACACGGCTGTGGGGTTGTGGCAAGGATGGGGGCTCTTACCTGCTCCGTTATACCCCTCTCAGGCTTGCCTGGTGCCCACTGCTGAGACAGTCCGCGTGCGGTACTTCATGGACAGACTCCTGGAGCGCCGGCGCCCGGTGATGCTGGTGGGCAATGCTGGCACGGGGAAGTCTGTGCTAGTGGGGGACAAGCTGTCCTCACTGGACATGGATGCATATGTGGTGAAGAAGGTCCCATTTAACTACTACACCACCTCTGCCATGCTGCAAGGTAAGGAAGAGCTGACATCTGGCTGGCAGGTTAATGAATTCCCGGGGTGCTCAACATGGTTTGGAGCGGGATGTGCACAGTGGTGCTCAGGGGATGACCCGTGGGCGAGCTGCCCGTGTCATTTGCAAGCACTATACTGACACCCGACAACTCTTAAATCCCCCTGTGAAACTCTCATGTCAGCAGACCCCTGGTTTTGTGGACGATGACATTTACCAATATGAGGATTTGAGTTCTGAACACCGTGACTCTGGTTCAGGGCTGTGCCAAAGCACATGCTTCAATCTGCTGCTGTTTTGTACAGCATGCAGTTCGTACTTGACTTGAGGTATGTCTTTAATATGCTTGAATTTAAGCCCATGCTGAATAGGATGGGTTTCTTGGCTAGGATCCAAGCTGTCTTCAGGGTGCAATGACAGGAATTGCATCCCAATTAGCACTGAGGATGGTTCTTAATGGATATGTACGGGCTGTAAGCCAGGGCTGACGATTCCTGGTGCTGTCCTCCAGGTCCTGCTGCAGCCTGACGTGTTGCCACGGAGCGGGTCCCGCACCCCCATCTCCCCAGGGGGCACAGGGCATGCTGACCTTGGAGGCCTTAGAGCCCCAGGGAATTGCTGGCTTTAGGAAGCCTATGGAATATTGCTGATGAGAATTTTGACACATCAGTAAAAAATGAAGTTTGGGACCAAGGTGAGGTCAGTTTTGCTGTGCAGGCTCTTCAGAGGTGAAGAAAAGGGAGGAAATCCTTGAAAGGTTGCTCATTTTGGAATGATGTTTTCACTTTGAGTTGACATAGAGATAAAATAACTTTTTACATGTATTTATTACTTAGGAATGAAACAAGCTGGTTTGTTTTGAGTTGAATGAGAGCCGTGGGCCACCATAAAGCAAAATGTTTCCTTTATATAGCTTAGTTTGTCCCAAATGGCCCAAAATGCTTTTGCTCCCCCAGCTCTATACAAGACCACCACCTATGAAGCATTGGCGAGGCCAAGGATTTAACCTTCACCATCTGGGTTGCTCCTGGCCAAGCAGTGCAGGGTGGGACATGCAAGGGGGCTCACAGCCCATGTCGATGCCGAAGGCAGTAAGACTCTGGAGCTTCATCCATGCTCTGACAGGCTCCCAACACTGCAAACATTTTGAGAGGTGTCAGAGCTTAATGTTGCCCTCCGAGACCAATCTGCTTGCAGAGAGGTGACAGCACAGGCTCAGCCCATGCTGTGTAGTGTGGGGCCAGAGTTAGAGCTTTCTGGGGCAGGTTTGCAGAGCTCCTGGGCCGGCGGGTGCCCACCCTCCCAGACTCTCCTGCCTGTGCCAACCAGCCCCAAGGGATGGTGCCCATGCCTCTGCCCACTGTGTGAATGCAAATTATTTGGGTTACATGTCCTTCAAGCGAAAAAAAAAGGGTAAAATCTCATATTTTGGCCAGTCTTGCAGGCCTGAGCGGTGTGATGGTCAGATCCTCCTTTTTCCCCTCCCAGGTGCCTCTTTTTCTTTTCTTCCTGTGTGGGGTCTCCATGAAATGCCCTTGAGCTGGGAAATGGGCTGAGCTGTCTGTCTGGCCCCCCCTGCCTGTGCCAACCAGCCCCAAGGGATGGTGCCCATGCCTCTGCCCACTGTGTGAATGCAAATTATTTGGGTTACATGTCCTTCAAGCGAAAAAAAAAGGGTAAAATCTCATATTTTGGCCAGTCTTGCAGGCCTGAGCGGTGTGATGGTCAGATCCTCCTTTTTCCCCTCCCAGGTGCCTCTTTTTCTTTTCTTCCTGTGTGGGGTCTCCATGAAATGCCCTTGAGCTGGGAAATGGGCTGAGCTGTCTGTCTGTCCACCCAGCTGCCTGGGTGGGGGAATGCATGCTCATTTGTCTCCATCTGGATGGGGTGAGTGTGTGCAGGTGTTGAGATTTATACAGGCAGGCCTGGCAGCACAGCCCTATTTTCTCTGGCCATGAGCTATGGGCTGAGACGGCGACTTTCTTCCCCCGCAGAGAGGAGCAAGTCATCTTGTGTGGGGATGAAGATGTTGCTGTGAGATTTGCATTGGGAAGCATGATTTATACTGCTTGGCCTGCTTCCCTACTGCTCATTTTTTAGAGTTAATTTGTCCCTTTTTGTGTAGTTTGTCAGTTGGCTGCTTTTTTTTCCCCAGCAGGCACCTTTTAAATTTGTAAAACATGGATACAAAGCAGTTTTGGAGTTGTTTTTATTTTTACTTAAAAACCTGAAAGCCGGTAATTTCTTAGACAAGGTGCTTGTTGGTGCAGGGATTTATAAGGTGCAGAGTGTGCGGCCTTTAGAGGAGGAACAGCTTCGTGATACAACCCATCCTTGCGGGCCCTGTGGGTTACGGAAGCGTCACGTGCATAGGGATTAAAAGGAGCCAGACACCCTCTCTGCCCAGGCCTGGGGCCAGTTTGGAGGTTTGCTTTGGTGCATGGTGACTCAGTGCCACTCTTGCAGCCCAGAAGGCCAACCGTGTCCTGGGTTGCATCCCCAGCAGCATGGCCAGCAGTGAGGGAGGGGATTCTGCCCCACTGCTCCACGCTGGTGAGACCCCCCCAGAGCCCTGTGTCCAGCTCAGGGGTCCCCAGCACAAGAAGGACATGGAACAGTTGGAGCAGGTCCAGAGGAGGGCTACAAAAATGATCCGAGGGCTGGAGCCCCTCTCCTATGAGGACAGGCTGAGGGAGTTGGGCTTGTTCAGCCTGCAGAAGAGAAGGCTGTGGGGAGACCTGATTGCGGCCTTTCAGTACTTAAAGGGGGCCCATAGGAAAGATGGGGACAACCTTTTTAGTAGGGTCAGCTGTGACAGGACAAGGGGTGATGGTTTTAAACTGAAGCAGGGTAAGTTTAGACTGGGCATAAGGAAGAAATTCTTTCCAATGAGTGTGGTGAAACACTGGAAGGGGTTGCCCAGAGAGGTACTGGAGGCCCCATCCCTGGGAACAATCCAGGCCAGTTTTCACGGGACTCTGAGCAACCTGATCTGGTTAAAGGTGTCTCTGCTCCCTGCAGGGGAGTGGCCTCTAAATGTCCCTTCTTACCCAAAGCCTTCAGTGATTCTCTGTGGCATTTGTTGCTCGCTCAGCTCGTTTCCCCTGGCCTGCTGCTCTCTCTGCTTTGTGCCCTCTTGGAGCTCTGCTCCATCCTTGCTCCTTCTACACTGTCCTGCCCTGCTCCTGTCATTCAGTGCCTTTCCACTCCAGATCTGCCTTGAGAAAAGGGAATAAATGTTGGTTTTTTGGTTTTGGGTTTCCTCCCCCGCCCCGATCAACAACCAGCAGGCAAGAGGAGTTGCACTTGCTCAGTCTCCTTTGCAGTGGTTGCCAGGTGCTGATGTTAGTGTGTCAGGATCTCAGAGGCAGAAGCATGGACCCTTGATTATTATTGTGAGATATGGCTTTGAATTAAAATGCAACTTTCACGAAGATGTCACTTGATCCCCAGTAATTGCATTTCAGTGTGATGAATCTCCTGCATAGTTGTTTAACCTCAAAAAGGGCTGATTTTATATGTTAACTAAAGAGTAATTAAATTTAAATTAAATGCTTATTTGAAACACTTAATTTAACTTGCTACCAGAAATTTCAAATATTGTGGTTTTATTGAAGGGGAAGAGAGACTCTGCTGAGGAAAGATTAATCATTTTTCTTAGGACAATTCATTCCTTTGTGCAGCAACTGTCTATGACAAGAAATCAGCTGAATTTTGAGGAGTGGGAAAGACAAGCTGTCTGCAATGCACTGAAGCAGTAAAAAAAAGGTGTTTTAAAGGATTTGTGGTCTGAAAAAAACAAAATATAAATCTTCCTTAATAACTTTTGCACATGACAATGAATGGCTTAAGTGTACATTTTCACCCAGAGTTTTTTATAAAAATTCCCAGTCCCATTTACATTTGCTGGGAGGACAGGCTGAGGGAGTTGGGCTTGTTCAGCCTGGAGAAGAGAAGGCTGCGGGGAGACCTGATTGTGGCCTTTCAGTGCTTAAAGGGGGCCTCTAGGAAAGATGGGGAAAATCTTTTTAGTAGGGCCAGCTGTGACAGGACAAGGGGTAATGACTTTAAACTAAACCAGGGTAGGTTTAGACTGGATATAAGGAAGAAATTCTTTCCAATGAGTGTGGTGAAACACTGGAAGGGGTTGCCCAGAGAGGTACTGGAGGCCCCATCCCTGGGAACAATCCAGGCCAGTTTTCACGGGACTCTGAGCAACCTGATCTGGTTAAAGGTGTCTCTGCTCCCTGCAGGGGAGTGGCCTCTAAATGTCCCTTCTTACCCAAAGCCTTCAGTGATTCTCTGTGGCATTTGTTGCTCGCTCAGCTCGTTTCCCCTGGCCTGCTGCTCTCTCTGCTTTGTGCCCTCTTGGAGCTCTGCTCCATCCTTGCTCCTTCTACACTGTCCTGCCCTGCTCCTGTCATTCAGTGCCTTTCCACTCCAGATCTGCCTTGAGAAAAGGGAATAAATGTTGGTTTTTTGGTTTTGGGTTTCCTCCCCTGCCCCGATCAACAACCAGCAGGCAAGAGGAGTTGCACTTGCTCAGTCTCCTTTGCAGTGGTTGCCAGGTGCTGATGTTAGTGTGTCAGGATCTCAGAGGCAGAAGCATGGACCCTTGATTATTATTGTGAGATATGGCTTTGAATTAAAATGCAACTTTCACGAAGATGTCACTTGATCCCCAGTAATTGCATTTCAGTGTGATGAATCTCCTGCATAGTTGTTTAACCTCAAAAAGGGCTGATTTTATATGTTAACTAAAGAGTAATTAAATTTAAATTAAATGCTTATTTGAAACACTTAATTTAACTTGCTACCAGAAATTTCAAATATTGTGGTTTTATTGAAGGGGAAGAGAGACTCTGCTGAGGAAAGATTAATCATTTTTCTTAGGACAATTCATTCCTTTGTGCAGCAACTGTCTATGACAAGAAATCAGCTGAATTTTGAGGAGTGGGAAAGACAAGCTGTCTGCAATGCACTGAAGCAGTAAAAAAAAAGGTGTTTTAAAGGATTTGTGGTCTGAAAAAACCAAAATATAAATCTTCCTTAATAACTTTTGCACATGACAATGAATGGCTTAAGTGTACATTTTCACCCAGAGTTTTTTATAAAAATTCCCAGTCCCATTTACATTTGCTGGTCTTCCCTAATTACAAAGAATTGTTCCTCACCGTGCTGTGCTATGTAGCACCTTATAGGTCTGTTGACAACCCAAAACTGTGTAAATGAAACAAATTCTGCCTCCATTGTCAGGAGGAGCCCGAGGACGCTGTCCAAGTTAAGCACGTGGCAGAAAACCCATCCCAGGGTGTGGGCAGAAGAGAGCTACTCCTGTCTGCTTTTCCACTTCCTGAGTCAGTAAAGGTTGCTTGGGCTGCAATCAAAGGAATCAATAACCTATAAAACATTATGTGCAGCAACGTGGGGGTGATTTTTATTAAATATTAGCCCATCATTATAAATACTCCCCACGTTTCATAATCTAGAGCAACATATAACCTCAGCCTGCTGCTGAAACAAATTAAAATCTTCCAAAGCTTTGAAATAGGAAACTTTTCTCTCTGTGATTTCCCTTGCTTGTGCATGACTCTACTTAAAACTGGGTGGTAATTTGGCAGCTCATGTTGGAAATGAGTCTTGTCACATTATCTGGAGGTTTGGGTAATGCTGGGGAGGGGATCAGGGAATTTCTGGGTATTTGGTGTATTTAAATGAAAAATGTTATTTTGTTTGTCCTAAAGATGTCCAGGAATTTGGCCGAGAAATCATTTATTACTTCTGTCTAATGGGGGTAAAAAAAAATTCACCTTCACTCACAAAATCAGCTTGGCTCAGGGGTTTCTGTGCCTACAGCATCTCCTTTTTCCCTTCCCAGTGCCTAGCCACTACTGCCCGTGCTAACGGCACAGTCGCTGTGTAGCTGGGGCGGGCAGCAGAGGACATTCACTGCTCTGTTGTATGGATCAGAATAACCTCAGCAAGCAAGATTTCATTTTGAAAACTACGCAGAAGGGATTCCAAATGCTTTATCTCATATGAAAAGTTTTTACTTGGTCTGAAGTAGACCTGTTTTGCAGAAGACCTAGTTTTGATGTATTTTGTTTGAAAGGAGGAATTGGGAGCTTTCTGATTTGGGTCGAGTCAGACCGCAGAGCTGCCCAAGGGTCCCTGCCGGCCCCATGCAGGACTCCCCATGGTTCTGTAGCTGCAGCTCGGGCACAGCCACCGTCCTGCTGGTAAGCAGCACCCTGTGCTGAGACCTTTCCTCCCCAAAAAGCAATAAACAGCCTAGATGCCAGCTGGGCTGCAAGATGAGCCCTTGCCTGTCCTGTGCATAGCTCAGCTCCTCCTGGGGCTGCTGTAGCTACACACAACATGGATTCAAGCTGGGTTGAAAAATAATTTTTTTTGCAGCAATGACCCTCCCAGTAGCTTAGTTTTGCACCTCTGCCTCCATACAGGTGTGCTTGAGAAACCTCTGGATAAGAAGGCTGGCAGAAATTACGGCCCTCCAGGTACCAAGAAGCTTATCTACTTCATCGATGATCTAAACATGCCTGAAGTGGACGCTTACGGCACGGTGCAGCCCCATACACTGATTAGACAGCACCTGGACTATGGCCACTGGTAGGAGGCTGCTTGCGCTTGGCCATTCAAGACCTTTTTGTTTAGCTCCAGCATTGGGGATGGGGTTTGAGAGTAGATTAAAGTGTGGTTCCCCCTTCCCATCCTGCGTCTGCCATCACGTTCCCCTGGGCTGGCCTGGAGCTGGCTCTTAGTGAACCAAGCATATTGTGCTTTCCCTTCTCCCTGGCAAATGAACTCACTTGCTTACAGCTTGGCTGAAAGGAGCTTTGCTCTGCTCTAGCTGCAGCTTGTGGCTGTGGTCCCAGTGCAAAGCCCGCAAAGGGAGCATGATGCTCAGCCTCGATGCCCTGTGATATGGAGGAAGGCCATGGATTTGGCCTCAGCTGGGGTGAACCGCCCCTGCTGTGAGCACCTAATATTGTTTTCAGTCAGGCAGCAGCAAATAAGCATTTTCTAGGCAGAGGTAATTTGAAGGAAAAACGGTGACAGTGTTTTGGAAGAAGATTGGTGCATTTTACACTGTAGCCAGCAACACTGCATGGGACAGCAGTATTTGCACCTCTCCCCATGGGGAGTACAGGGCAGGGACTCACAGAAATTTCCATTCTCCCAAGCTGCATGCTTGCCTGAGCTTGGCCAAAAACTTCCCAAGTATGGAGACAGCAGACGGGAGACAGAAATTTTTGGCTGTGGATGTCGGGAAGTTGAGCAGAAAGAGGGTTCTGCTGGTTGTTTGGGGGCATTGGAGGCACCGGGGGACACAACACGCCACGTGCCCCCTCCAAGGCATGCCCAGGCTTTCTGCCCATGCTGTCTGCAGCGTCTGCCAGGGTGTTGCATACTCAATGTCCCCTCTCACAGCCCGTGGGGCCGCAGTTCGCTCTGCGGATAGCGAGGAGTGAGATGGGCAAAGCTTGCCACAGCCCTTGGGCTGTCCTGGCCCTGGTAGGGGGGTAGGCCCTTGCTGGGACTGCTCCTTGGGCTGCACTCCTGGCTCCGCTGGCAGCCTCCCCATCCTTCCCATGTAGGCAGGGGGTGGGCAGCTGCATCTGGCAGCAGCAGCCTGCTTGCCCCTGTCCGAGGCTGGCTTGACCCAGATGCACTCCCACAGTTTTCTACAATTTCCATGCAAGTACAACCTGTGAACTTTGCTCAGTGCTTGTACTGGCTTATCGAAATATTAGCTACAGGTTGTTGAAGCTGAAAAATTTCCATCAAGAGCCAGGCTTGTGTGTGCCAGGCCATGTACAGGCATGCAGGCAAGCCTGGGCCCTGCCTTGGCAAGATGCAGAATTTGACCCAGCTGAAGACAACTGGACATTGCCAGCCAATGGACATGTGCCGGGCTGTGCAGGCTGTGGTCACTGTGCCACTGCTTTTGTTTTGCCCAAAGGTACGACAGGACCAAGCTGTCACTGAAGGAGATCAGGAACGTGCAGTACGTGTCATGCATGAATCCAACTGCGGGGAGTTTCACCATCAACCCGCGTCTGCAGGTAAAGCTCTGCGCAATAGCAGGCACATTTTAGGGTGGATTACTTAAGTGTGAGGCCAGAGGAAAACCACTGGCAGATCCTGCTGTCATTTTATTAGTAGAAATGGCATGAGTCTCTCAAGTGACCGTAATTTCTAATGGTGAAGCAACAGACTTATTCCCTTATTCCCTTTTTTGTTTTTCCTCACATTCTGCTGCTCAGTCAGAGGAAGAAGTCACAAGTTGCCAGCCCGATTAACACCTACTTTCAGGACAGCCTTCTGGTTCATACAGACAGATTTTGCCTTCATTTAGCTCATGTTTTTCTCTGGAACACAGTTCATTAAAGCTTTTTGGTTTCTAAAATTTCCTGATGGAGGTGGCAGTGTATTCTCATTAAAAGGAAGAGTGGAGGTGGAAAACCCAAACAAACACCACCACTCCCACCCCCCACCCCCCAAAACAGTACAAGTGCTGATAGTAACAGAAGTCTGGATTTGGGAAGAGATCTTAAACCTCAGGACTTGATGTCTGGGAACTGAGTGGTAGTTCTGAGATTACTTACCCTTTTCTCCAAGGTATGAGGAGTGGCAGAGCCTGGTCAGAGGCTGTCCCCTATGCCTGCAGATCAAAACCACAGAGCTGGTCCTGTTGGCATCCAGGAGGGACAAACGGCAGTCAGAGGGCCAGTGCCCTTCCTCACTGTGTGGCAGGGGTTTGCCATGCTATAGGAGGGGAAGCTTGGCCCATGAGCAGTAATGGAGAAATGCCCTGAGAAACGGGTGCCGAAGCAAGAGCAGCCGTAACTTGGTGGTGTGGCTGCTGCAGGGAGAGATCCTGCTTGTAACAGGGCAGGCAGGGACCTCATGGCCATTGGGGAGTCCAGGTGGTGGCAAATTGATTCCCTCATGGAGAAATGTCATGACAAGTGTCAGCCCAGGCCCTGGATCCTCTTTAGCAAGGGACTCTGTTGTGTTAAAAAGAAGCATCGTGTGACTGGAAACGGGCATCTTCTCTGTCTTTTCAGGTTCCAAATCAATAAAGGGGGCTTCTAGGACATAGCACCTTGTAGGGTCTGTTCCTAACAGAGACAGCAATTAGGCTTCATCAGAGGTCAGTGGGACCTTCAGAGTCCTTCAGCTCTTCAGTGGACTGAACTTCCAGCATAGCAGATGTGAAATGCAGTTGAAAATCTCTTATTTAGTGAGAGGAATGATGTCACTTGCCAACTGTCCTCTGCTGGGAAAATGGAAGAGGGAAATAGCCTTGTTCAGGTGGACTTCAAGACATAGAATCACAGAGCATCCCAGGTCAGAAAGGACCTCAAAAGATCATCTGGTCCAACCGCTCATGGGAAAGGCAGCCTGGATGAGATTATCTAGCACTGTGTCCAATCATATCAAGTCCCCAAGTGTATTCTGCTTGAGAGGTGGTTGTTCATATCTCTGACCTTTCCATGTCTTCCTTTCTCTTCCTCAGCGTCACTTCTGTGTCTTTGCTCTCTCCACCCCTGGTCAGGATGCCTTGTCCAGGATCTACAGCACCATTTTAGTGCAGCACCTGACAAGTGGGAATTTCTCAGGGGCTGTGCAAAAATCAGCTCAGCAGCTGATTGCCCTGGCCCTGGGACTGCATCAGAAAGTAGCTTCTAGTTTCTTGCCAACGGCTATCAAGTTCCATTATGTTTTCAACCTGAGAGACTTCTCCAATATCTTCCAGGTAAGTGCAGTTGTTTTCCTGTGGTATTTTGGAGCTTGTTCCAAGGCCATGGGAGGCTGTGGACATGTGTTCCCCTGGCCCAGCTAGCCTTGGTGAACAAAATGCAGTCTCCTGCCTAGCAATGACACAGCATGTGTCCCCTGAATAAAGGACTTTGAGCCATCCCCTAATTCCTGATTGCTTTTGGATGGATTCCAGAGCCATCATCCATGGCTTTGAGGAACATCAGTTAGAAGTTTGTTTATTTTCCAGCCTCCTGTGGTCAATGGGGAGGGATGAACAGCTCCAGAAGGAGGTGCAGGTTTCGGGTGGGTTGAAATGCCCTCTGGCTGTAAAAGGGACCAACTGAAGGGAGCTCTGGGCTCCTGACTTCAGCACAGCACAAGTGACCATTGAAGAGTGTGATGGAGCTGGACTTGTCTTTGTGAGCCTCAGTTCCACATGAGTAAACGTAGGGATTAATGGCACTGCTTCACCACACAGGGAAATTATTTTATTGCACTGAAGCGGGTGGTGGCTACTTAGTGGGCTACTGGCCCTGAAGATAGGAGAGTAGTAACTAGCTCAACTGGTCTGCCTAGAGCCAGTACAGCTTGTTGGCCTATACTGGCACATTCTCTTAGTTTCTCGATGGTCAGGTACTCAGCACGTGCATGAAGGATGGCATTTAAAGAGTTGATAAACAAATCAAAACGAGCTTTGACTTAATTGTTGAAACTGAGTTACCACTGCAGCCAGTTCTGTGCCAAGGGGAAGTTGTTCAGCTTTAGAAATGTTTTCTTCCAACAGTGGAGATATTTTTTTTTCCCCCTAGAAATCTCATGATTTGAAGCAGTGGATATTACTGCTCAAAGAGCCTTTCAGAGTTTAAGTCTGATTAATAAAGTTTGAGAACGTTATCAGTAGCCAAATCAAGAGGTTTGAAATACTATAACCTGTTGTAAAACCTCAGTTTGTAATTTGTTGCTGTCCTTATTAACGTCTGTTTTACAAAGTAGGTACTGAAAGTTCAGTGCCTTGTGGTCTGGTCCTTCAGACAGGAGTTGAAGTAATGCCAGGCAATGGGAAATCTAAGAACAGGACCTTGAAAAAGTTAGTAATTCTATTGGGTCAAGAAGGAATCAGGCTTGTCACTTGTGCTCAGCTAAACATCAGCAGCCTTTGACATCTGCTGGGCCAGAGAGTAGGAGCGGTGACAGGAGCTCAAATGCCTTTTTGTTTATCACATGGCTGCAGAAGTCACAGGGGTCTGGCTTCTTGGACTCATAACGTTTATTTAAATCATGGTTCAAGTTTTCTTGAAATCCTTCCTTATCTTTTGCTGTTCATTCTTGTTTATTCCTTACCTTAAATATTCTTGAGGTTTTGAGATCTCCTGATTTCCTGTTTTAGCTCTGCTGGAACACAATTTTTTTCCTGAAATTGAGTGTGAAAGAAGCTCTGGACTCTGGTAATTCATTTCCACGTGTTCCATATATTCATAATTTAGCTTGAGCTCTCTTGTCCAATCCCCTGCTCTATCAGGGCTAATTTCAATGTTAGGTCAGGCTGATCAGACAAGTTTTGAATGTTTCCAAGGCTGGAGTTGCCATAGCCTCCCTGGCCCTTGTTGCACTGCTAAATCCACCCTGTGGTGAAGTTCATATATTTTTATTTCAATTGTAATTTCCCTTCCTGCAATTTGTGTTTGTTGCCTCTTGTCCTTTTGCTATGCACCTTCAAAAAAAAAAAAAATTGGTTCAGTCTTCTCTATAACACGCCATTAGGTAGTTGTAGACAGCAGTAAGATGCCCCTTCGCCTTTTCCCTGGGCTGAACAAACCCATTTCTCCCAGCCTTTCCTTGCATGTCCTGTGCTCCACCATTTTACAGTCTTGGTGGCCTCCATTGAACTTGCTCATACATGTCAATGTCCTTTTCGTACTGGGGGACACAAAAGTGGATCAAGCCTCACACAGCTTTTCTCTAGCTTGTCAAGGTCCCTCCCTTTAGTGTAATAACCATTCTGCTTGGTCAGCATCATCTGCAGACCTGCTGAGAGTGCACTGCCCAAGTCATGGAGGAAGATATTAATCCTGCCCTGTTACCAACCCCTGAGGAACACTGTTGGTAGGTAGTTGGCCTCTAGTTAGAACTTTGAGCCTTGTGGTCCAGCCAGTTCTCCACCCACATTGCAGTCCACCCATCTGGTCCATGTTCTTCTATGATGCTTGATGTGATGGCATCTTGGGAAAAAGAAAGTAGAAAAAAAAAAAAGAGGGAACCAAACCAACCAACCAACCAAATCCCAAAAAGCAGGGCCATCTGAGTTCCCAGGGCCTGTGGGAAGATGAGAATTGGTGGATGTAAGGCACTTGTCAGTGCATAATGCCTTTTTCAAATTCCTTTTAAACCCAGGCGAATATCAAACATTTAAGTAGGGCCTTACAAGCCCAACTTGATTCCCTTTGTCAAAACTTCCTGACAGCTTTTATGATGAGTTCTGTGTTAATTGTCTCATTACAAAACACTCCAAGAACCCGTATCTTAATTGCTTCAGCCAATGAAGAATAAATGAGTTTAGACCTGGTATGCACGTGAGTGTTGCGCAGAACAAGTCAGTAGTTAATGTTTTCAGCAGACAGATATGCGGATTCATTGCTTTCGTGTTTGTCCTTCTGTACCCAATACCCATTGCCACCTGGCCTGAGCTGATCAGGCTGATGTGTGTTGTTGGGTGTGAGGGTTCAGCTGAAGGTGACTCCAGGAGGTGTTCATTCCAAATGATGGCAAAACACCAGCGAGCTTTATCTAGACAAATAAAGGTATTGGTGAAACCAAAAGGAAAAAGAGCAACCTATAAACCCTGGGGTTGAAGACTTGACTGGCAGCAGTGGGCTGACTTTGTCAAACACTCTTCATGTTTGTCCTGACTAATTGGAATGATCATCTCTGGGGATCTGAGCATCTTTAGTGGGAATCCTTTTTGCCTGCCTAGTCATGCCCTCTCCCTCAGCAGAGAAAAACAGGCATTTCTGTGTGTAGTTCAGGTTCAGCTTATCCTCACGGAAACATGAAAACACACATGGAATTCTCTTCTCATGGAGAAGAGCTCAGAGGAACTGTGTTTGTGGAGCACCTCATTGACTGGAGGTGAAAGGAGTCTGAGGTGACTGTCCTGTTGTCAGTCATTCGTGCTTTGCGGGTCTAAGGTGGAATTTGGCTCCAGTTTAAGATGCTCAGATTCAGGTGTGTGATGATATCTAGGTTCTCCCAAGGCTGGGGAGGGCAGAAGGCTGTCCAGCTCCCCCTGCCAGGGGCACAGGTGGGGTTTCACTCTGTTGCCCAAGTGTGGATGTCTAGTGCTTTTTGAAACATGTTAGGACATCCCACCTAGACTCCAGAGGCTGTACAAAGAAACAGGTGTCTTTGTGTTGTATCTGCCTGCCCCATGTGGGTGTCTTGTCCAAACTGCTTGAGCTGTGATGCTTTTGAGGCTCCCTTGGCTGTAGAGTAGGTGTCCCTTGAGATGAACCATCTAGTTGTGTTGACTTGGGAAGGTCATGGGAAATCCCAGGCATTTGTACACAATCATGATTTTATCCACTGCTCTCACTTGATTTTTTCCTCTGTACTTCACTCACAGCAGGACAACCCTAAATGTCTCAGCACTGTCCTCAGTGGTGCCAGTCCTTCTCTGGCATCAGCTGGCCAAGAGCCATGGGGTGGAACTTTGGTTCAGGCTCTCACATAGAAACAAGCCGGTCTTTCCTGTGTGGCACCAGGGTAACGTGTGTGTGCCCACCATGGAGGGGCTGGCTCCCCAGTGGGGAACATGAGTTTCTGGGGAGGTAGGGACTGGCAGAAGGGCTGTGGGTGAAGAAGGGGAGAAGGAAGCCAGCACATGGCATGGTTTCTCTGATGAGCACACAAACATATTCAGATCACTGCTGACCTGGAAACCCACTGGGTCTGGATTGAAGGATGCTCCATTCCAATTTTGGAAAAGAAAAACAAGGAGCCTCAAAATCCATGATCATCCTCAATCCCCTGGGCTCATGAGCTGGTTTTGAATGGTTACAGAAGGCTCAGCAAGTACTGTAAAACCTATCTATAATAAACACCTTAAATTTGCTGTCACATCTTGCTGGAAATGTTCAGGGTGAGGAGAGGCTGGAAACCACAGTCCAGGATGATGAGCAAGAAGGGGCTGGAGTAGGACTAGGCATGATGTGAAGGAATGGCAGCCATAGTTCCTTGTCCTTGCACTGATGTTACTATTGCAGGGGCAAGGTCACCCTCAGCCCTTTATAATCCTCTGGGCTCATCAGAAGGCGTTATCTGTTACTTTCCCTCTGGGGGAAAGTAGTGGGTCCTCTCTGTGGTTAAAGTCCAACACTACTTTGGCTTGCATTTCTATGGCACCTTTTCATGCCTCTGGGACCCACCATGCACTGCAGAGCTAAATTGATTGGTACGCTCCAGGCAATTTACCCTTGATTAAAGAAGACAGGTTTCTGCAGTGACAGAGTTGTGAATTATGCTTTTTAAAAATATATTCCCTGCTGGCTCACCTCAGAGAAAACCCTGTCGCTGTCTTTTTTTTCCATCTGAAAGGGTTACCATGGTATTATGCTCTGAATTATATCTGTCATCTCTGTAAAATAATAATCATAGACTCAGCAGGGTCGTATTTTGCTTTTTATTCCCATTTCTAACAAGATTTTCAAGCAGCATGTCACATTAAGATGCGCAGCAGTTGAGGAGGAACAGCATCTCTCTCTTCCTGACAGCAAGATGATAGCAGTGGCTCCGGCATGCCTTGCTCCAGCTGAGCTTCACCTCCACGCGGTCTTTAGCGTCCAGCAGACTTCACACTCCTTTGCACAGGGAGGGATTTTCATATTTAACTCTGCTTGAACTTGCTAAAGAGCCCTGCAAACTTCAGGCTTGCAAATCCCAAAAAGCACCTTGTGCATTGCCCGCTGGTGTGTGGCTGGAGGGGGGACTGATGTGGGGTCGGCAGCACTTTCATCTCATTCCTTGGTCTGGCCCAGTTGTTTGGCATGACTGAGCCCTGGGCTTGGTTGGGATCTGGCTGCCTGAGCCAGTCTGGTTTCAGAGTTTCCCCCTCTTTCTGTCTTGCACTCTCTGCTATTTCTCTTCCTAACAGGGGCTGGTTATGGGCTACTCCACCACAGGCAGCAGCCACAGACGAGTATGCGATGCCAATGGGGTGGCTGGAGCCCCTCATCAATCCACCCTGATTAGCATATTTTGAAATTGGTACAATGTCTTTAAATAGGACTCTGGGTTCGTGGCCCAAATGCTGTTGATAGTAATACTGTGGTTGTCACCATTTGCACGTCATCACTGTCCTCAAAGAGGTCAGGCTACCCTGGGACCCCCAAAAGTTACATCAGGAAAGAGGTGAGCAATGTGCTTAGAGCAACAGCTCAGGATGGCTGGAAAGAGGTAATTACGCAGCACAAGTTTTTATTATTTTAAATGTTATTTAGACTGAAAAGAGAAAAAGGTAATTTATTTTTTTTACCTTTTTATGCCTGGGATGTTTTCTGTTGTGTCACCTTCTGAGCTCCCCGTCTGTGGGACTGTGTTAGCTCTCTCTTCGCATTCACCCCCGCGCTTGCCTCCCAGCCCAGTGGGCAGGGCAGGCTGTCCCGTGCGTCCTGGTGCTTCACTCCTCTCTCTGGGTCACCCGTAACAGCACTAGCAGGAAGCCAGCCTGCTGGCAGGGAGCCCTGCGGGATGCAAAGCTTTAGAAATGGAAATAATCACTTTAGCAAGCCTAGTGTCCAGAATTCACATTATGTTGCTTCCGACTCTGATTTCCTGACGTGTTATAGTTTTGCAGGCTTTGCCAGAATGGCTTGAATGTTTCTGGTGCTTTTGATTTTATTTTGTTTTGTTTTGTTATGTTTTGTTTTATACCCAAACATTCAGCTTCTCTGTACATGTAGGTTTTATTGCACTCTAGGTAGCAGTCTGCAAAATCTTTGACTTCCCATGATTGTCTTGTATGTGCCGAGGCCTCTTCTGTTTCTTTTGGCGACATATGTTTCTATGTGCAATATGTTTCCATGCAAAGACAAAGCACACATCTCCTCCACGCATGCTCCTGAGAGCGTGTTAGGGTGCGAAGAGAAACAAAAATTGAAATGTCTCTCTCCACTGGACCATCAGACCATTTGACTTCTAATATCTTCTTTGAAGAGCTGCTCTACTGCCAGAAATCATTTAGCCATGTGATATAGGACATTTTGGTGTTGTGGGCAGTCCCAGAGCTGTGCATCTCACTGTAGAAAAATGAGCGATCCTTTTATTGGTGAGTGGCTTGAAATTAAATCTAGACCACCTGAACTTACAGATGAAGCAAATGGTATTGCATGGAAGCTGCTCTTGCATGGAAGGCTTCTGAAGTTTCGTGGAGAACCAATGGTTGTGTGACAGGGATACAACTAAAGAGAGCTGGCTGGAACGTGTGGCTGGGCTAGATGGTTTTTGGAGACAATTCCTGGTCAGCGGACAGTGCTAACACCATATTTGAGGCACTGCTGTGGGCTAGGACTCGTTTATGGAGCCATGGTGGGAATTGTCCTGCCCCAGGCCAGGGCTGCTAACTGCCCAGATGTGCTGATGTTGCAAAGCGTTAGCTGACTGATCCTCATCACTGTTTGCAGAACGCTGATGGGCGGCAGATATATCTCCTGGACTTTCCCGAGCACAGCTGTGTGGGTGCAGAGCATGTGAGGTCCTGCTGGGAGGGGACACGCTCCCTGGCAGGCTGATGGGGCCACGGGTGCCCTTTACTCTCCTCCTTCTCATGGACATCATGGGGACAAAACCAAGTAACTAGCTGAGGTCAGGTCCTGCCTCATCAGAGCCGCGACAGCCCGTCTCCACTGGCACGTTGATGCATGATGACAACACGGCAGACAAGCCTTACTGGGATGATTAGCATATTCCTCGTTTCCATGCCAAATACACATCATCTCCTGGGGTGATTATTAAACTGCTGAGGAGACTGTCACTCAGAATTACCCGGTAATAAATCCTGATATGATGAGTCTTGGCTGGAGGGTGGTGGTTCCCCCACAGCCCAGCTCCGTGCTCCTCGGCAGGGTGGTGGCAATCCCCTCACACCCCGATGGGCACAGCTGCTCCTCTCAGCAAAGACATCTTCTGGTGTTTTGATATTTTATTGCCAGTGTCATGATATTTGATATCATTGCCTAGAGAAGCCTCGGTGGGGTGGAGAGGACTTTCTAATCAGCTTCTGGCCTTTCTGGCAAAGGATGAGAAGCTGCAAGATTTGGCTGAAATACAGCCTGAGGACTCAACAGCCAGATGGATAAAACTTGGCAAAGGGCAAGGGATTATCCATTTTTTTAGAGGTTTTTTTTTTGCATGCTGGCACCATGCCTACCACAGATGCAGTGGCCCCTGATCATGCATCCTTCATGCATCCCAGCCACAACCACCAGGGCATCTTCTGGAAGCTCAGCCACACACATGGAGCATCCCCGTTGTTCTTTGGAGACGCAGCTGGTTGTGTTCATGGAAGAGTCTGGTCGCTCTGCTGAGAGGAGCAAGGAGGGTCATGTCTGCAAAGCGAGAAAAGGGGAGATGTTCAGCCGTTAAGTTAATAAAGTGATTACAGATTTGGGAAACATGGATTTTCTTTCCTCTGAGATAGCCTTACAGGTGCTTGCATCAACAACACAACTTTCGTGGCTTGAGGTGTGTTTAGAGTGACTGAGTATTTTTTTTTTTTTCTTTTTTTTTTAAAATCAGTTTAGGACCTGGCAGGTTTCACCTTTCTCTCTTTGAGTTGTCAGCTCTTCTCACTTACTGTTTTTTTTCTGAAATAAATAAAAAAACAGTTTGGCAGCTGTAATGACAAATGTGAAACCCGAACAATTTGAGCCATGGGCCAGTGAGCTGACAGAGACTGCTTTACATTGCTTTTAATACATTTTATATTTTATATCTAAATAATTAGATGTTAAGAAAAAAAGCTGTGCATTTAATTCATGCCATTGAAAACCCTGTGCGCTATTAACAGATTAGGCGTCACCTCCTTGAAATATAATTCTTTTATGCATTTTAATAGAGTTCATGGTAAACATACTGTGATAAGCGGACAGTAACTAATATTTCTTGCAGGCAGAATGCACCTAATTAAAATTAATTGATTAAAAAAAAATCATTGCCACTAAAATTTCCAAATTATTTTTTCTTCTTGACAAAGCACCCATGGTGTGGTGTGGGCATGCAAAAAGCCATGCGTCTGGGCTGGTGCCTGACTGTGCGTGTTCTTTGCTGCTGAGATGAGGACTGCCAGCCCAGCCAGGTGGCATCGGCGATGCTGTTCATCAAAATGAACATAAAAAATATAAACTGCTCTGGGAGACTGGGGGCAATGAAGGGCAGGTTCTCCGGGGGCTGTTGAGTAGGGAAGTTGCAGGTTGCAACTTCAGATGTTCAGCTGCAGGTTGCTCTGATAACTCTGCCTTTAGAGTGATTCAGCCCCGTTCTAGCATGATAGCCTGGAAGCTGTGGGTGAGGTCAGTCCCTTAGGGGCACAACTGGATTTTCTGACTGTCTCTGCTCTCCACAGGGCCTTCTGTTTTCAACCCCCGAATGCCTGAAACAACCCCAAGATCTAGTGAAGATCTACCTGCATGAGGCAAACCGGGTGTATCGGGATAAGATGGTTGAAGAAAGTGATTATGATACCTTTGATAAAATCCAGCTGGACATGGTGAAGAAATTCTATGATGTAAGTGTTGAGGTTCATAGCTATGACAGCAAAAATAGTTCCTTGGGAAAGCAAAGTTTGACCCAAGGTTTGCCCACCTCTCACTTGCCTGGAGGGCAATGGTCTTGATGGAAGCCTGGGAGCAAAATTACTGTCATCCATATTCTGGGCTGCCAATGTTGTGATATGGGTAAATGTTGCAGTCTGTAAGGGCACTGGGGAGAGGAGATTTGGGTTCTGTGAATTAATTAAATTCCTTTATTTAAGTGCTTTGAGTCTCATGTGGCAAAAGCAGGAGAAGGGTCAGATCCCTGGTCTTGATGGGAGCAAAGTGATTTCACAGGAACAAATCCTCAGCGCTTTCCCTTTTTCCAAAAAATCTTTCAAATGAAAGCTCTAGGCCTGTTTTCCTTCAGGCCTGGCATCACCCAGCAGTGCTGCCATATGGATCACACAAGTATCACTGAAGTGCAGAAAGTGCTTTTTCCTCCACGTGTTATCATTGTCCATGCAACTGTTGAATGTTAGGGCTATTGCCACAGGGCTTTTCTGGTGACCACGTTCTCTTACGGTAATGAGTGGAGTTTTTGTGGTTCGCAGAAAGTTGTCAAAGCAAAGGG
>NW_009266282.1:1073767-1085983 GCF_000687185.1 Egretta garzetta | reverse complement strand
TCTTGTCTCTCTCCCCCCTTTTACAACATGCAGGTGCAACTATATGGACACAAACTGCATTTGCCAGAACACCATACTTTACCTAGAAAGATGGCGTCGAGCTGCAGTGTTTTTTCTTGTAGTTGTTATATACATTTTTTTTTTTTTCCTTTGACAGGATGTTGAGGAAACTTTGGAGCAGACCAAACAAATGAATATTTACTGCCATTTTGCTAAAGGCAATGGTGAACCCAGCTATAGTCCAGTTCCAACCTGGGAGGAGTTGAACCAAATCCTTGTGGAAGCCTTGGACAACTACAATGAAGTCAATGCTGCCATGAACCTGGTACTATTTGAGGATGCCATGTGCCATGTGTAAGGGGACTTTCTGGCTTTTTGGTCTCATCATAGAATCATAGAATCATAGAATGTTTTGGGTTGAAAGGGACCCCTAGAGGTCATCTAGTCCAACCCCCCTGCAGTGAGCAGGGACACCACTAACTAGATCAGGTTGCTCAGAGCCCCGTCCAACCTGGTCTTGAAAGTTTCCAGGGATGGGGCCTCCACTACCTCTCTGGGCAACCCCTTCCAGTGTTTTACCACCCTCATTGTAAAGAATTTCTTCCTTATATCCAGTCTAGCATTTCTCTGTGCAGATTGCTTCCATGGAGTTTCCTGGGGGATGTAGGTCTCTAATTACAGCTGATGGAGCGGAGGTGTGCAGAAGCTTCATCTGCCCATGTGCTGTGTCCAGCACAAATACAGCTTCTTAGCTGGTGTTTGGAGGGCACTTCTGAAACCATGAGGATGCCTGGGGCTGTCAGATGGGGGGACTGAATGCTGGTGGTTATTTTAAAGTCTGGTTGCTGTTATGGTATCTTTGGCCCTTGATGCTCTGCATATGGTATGGACGTTTATTGTACGCGACAAAGTTCAAGTGCTTTGTTGTCTTCACTTGACAGCCAGCTACAGAACTAGTTATACTGGGATTTCCCTAAATGCTTTCACAACTGGTTTAGAGCCATGTTCACATGGGTTCTTAGTGGGATTTTTGAATGTGTATAAAGTGAGATTAAGTTCCTTCAGGCTACCAGTTTAAATGGATTGAAGCTTTTAAACTGCTTTGATCCTTTGAAAATCCTGCTTGCATTTAGATCCCTGGAGGTCCAATTCCCTTTGGAAATTGGACATGTGGGACTATATGAAAATAGCAAGCCTCCAGTTCATGGTTTTGAAGCTATTTACATGTCTGTGGTGTAGATAGTGAGGTGTTACCTCCAGCTTCCAAATACGATTCAAATGCTTGTTGGGAATCCCAGCAGAGACAGACTCATTTCTGGTGCTGAAATGCCTTAAGTCACTTCAAAAGATGGACCTGCCCTGTAAGTCATAGCTTTAACTGATTTTCTATGAAAACATTGTGTCGAGAGGTGCAGATTTGTGACTCTATGCTGGGAAGAAGCCGCTGTCCTGCTGCATACCAGCGTGTGCGATTTCAGTTCTCGCTGGATCTGGCAATCTAATGCAGTCACTCTCATGCAAATTCAAAAAATATATAAGAAGTTCTGCTCCTTTTAACCAGGTGTTTAACTGTTTCTGTTCTGAGAGCTCAACAACCTGTTACTTTTGCAGTGTAGTGTGCTGGCTACACTGGGGCACGTTTCCTTTTACTGTATGGACATTTACTGCCTTGTATTAATGAGCCATATGCAACCTGATGTCTGTAGGTGTTTCTGCTTGCGTTGCTTGCAGGAAGGTGACAGTAATGTTAATCTTGTGCTCCTTTTGCACTTTACATAAATTAGGATTTGTGACAAACCTTGGCACTATCCCTCCAGTTAAGATTGTGAATAATCAGGAAAGCAAGGTTTGAGTGTTCGGCATGATTTTCGCTGGAGCTGGGTGAATTTCATTCACTGCATTTGGAAACTGCATTTTGCTGAAACACGGAACTTATTCCATCTCAAACAGCTTATGAATGTCAGCTTGAATTCACTGAAAATTTTCAGTTGGAGAAAAAGAAAAGAAAGAAGAAAAAACAAAGGAAACATTAAAGACTTAATTTACGTGAGGAAGTGGGAGATACCCATC
Source organism: Egretta garzetta (assembly GCF_000687185.1). Taxonomy (NCBI): domain Eukaryota; kingdom Metazoa; phylum Chordata; class Aves; order Pelecaniformes; family Ardeidae; genus Egretta; species Egretta garzetta. The sequence continues at coordinate 1,083,913 of NW_009266282.1, read as the reverse complement.
AATCACCTCCTAATCAAGGGCTCATTGCATACATTCTCAAAGCCTGCAGCCCTGGAGAGCACACGCTGTCATCTTCAGGGAGAGCCAGCCTAGAGAATTGAAACCAGGAACACTAAAGCTCCCTGCGCAAACTGGGTGTTTTTTCTGGGTATAATTGCACAATCAGTGGGAGTCTGCCCATAGATTGTAAGATACTTGAGTTGTGATAAAGCAATACAGCATTTCTTACAGTCTTATTTGAAAAATTAATTAGATTAGTCTGGGAAAATAGTTAAGTGAGCCAAATAAAGGCAGTGATGTGAAGAGGGGAATGGTCCTTGCATTTAAGACACAGGACAGTGAGTTTTCACAGATAGGATTCTCTAAACCCCCCTCACCTGAGGTTTTAACGTGTGGGGATGTCAGCAGTTGCTCAAAGAGAATAAATTGGAGGCAGGCAGAGTTTACCATGCAACCCTCAGACAGGACAAGTGAACAGACCTGGGGAATAATAGCAAGTTTGTTTTTAAGAGCGAGAAAATCTCACACTGAAGTAGTGGTGGTTTGGATAAACAAGAAACATGGCCTGTGTTTTCCAGACACATTTTTATGCTCTTCTAGACATATATGAATGTGCCTTAATGCGTAGCAGGACTGTTCACCTGAACGTGAACTCCAAATGCTTTGTGAAGAGAAACCTTTACTAGGGAGGTTAGGGTTAGGGGTTAGGGTTCAAAGCCCTGAATTTTGTTCTCAGTTTTTGCATGCCGATGTAATGTGCTTTTCCCCTTGTATTTCCTGCAAAGATGTCCAGGCCTTCACCTTAAACCAGATCTGTCAGAAGGACTTGGCAGGCAGAAAAAAAAATTGGACCCAGTCTGAATTGCCACCAAACTATTTTTTTCATCAGCTACGTCCTTTGTATAGGCCTCAGCAGAGATGGGCATCAATTGCTGACATGCCTCTTAGGCTGATGTTCTTCATCCCATTTGGAATACAATTTCTGAGTGAATAAAATATGTATGGAAAAGCACTGGGCAGAGAAATAGGCAAATACTTGTATTAATGGTTTTGTATGCTTTGATTTAGTTGCCGCATCAACCGTATCTTGGAGTCCCCCAGAGGAAACGCTCTCCTAGTTGGCGTGGGCGGAAGTGGCAAGCAGAGCCTGACCAGACTGGCAGCCTTCATTAGCTCTCTGGAGGTTTTCCAGATCACTTTGAGGAAAGGGTATGGGATCCCTGACCTGAAGGTAGGTGATTTTTAAGACTGGGGGTGGGAGGAAATAGAAAAGCAGAACTTGCCCTGAAAACTTTCTCTTGCTGCATATTGAGTGACGACATTGTGAAGACACAAAAAAGCCTCAGACATAGTATTGGACTGCAGAGAGAAGCAATGCTTCTCAAAATACCTTCCTGACATGTGTCCGCAGAGGTGCAGACAGAATTGATGTCCTCTGCCAATCCTCCAAACTGGCTGGGCCTGAGAACACCCAAGGCTTAGCGTCAGCACTGGGCTGTGCTAATGAACCCAGAAGCATCCACTTCATGCTTGTTCAAGAAACCGTAAAGGACCAGAAGAGGTCTATTTGATTATTATTTCTAATTAAACCAAGATGTGGTAATTAGCTCATCTGTGGGGTGCATGTTGTGGAGTGAATTGGAGTTGGAGAAGGAGCAGGAGAGAGTAGGAGGAGAGTTCCCAAATCATATCCACTCCTTCCTCTGGTATTTTGTGTAAGGGAGGGACTGAGTGGATGGTGGACGGTTCGCTACAGATGACACGTGCCTGTGCTTATGTTTATGCACAGGCGGTGAGCTTAGGAGTTATAAATCAACATTTTAAAATATCACTGAAATGGTTTAAATGTATTTTAGCTGCTGGCAAAATTATTCTCATTTAAAATGTTGTAAAAATCCCAATCACAGTATCTTCACTCTGTTCTGCCTGGGAGACATGATGGCTGATGAACCCTGGGTTCCTTCCCCATCAGTTGTACCACTTGATGACCTGGGGTTGTATACAAGTTGTTTTCATCATATTACACAAGCTGGTCCCACCATCTGCTGGGTATTTTCAGCTGTCATCTGTGTTTTTCAGCCCCACTTCTGGGATTTTTCTAGCTCTTACCTGCCTATTTATTGAGGAAGCCTGTGCTCCCTTCTAGGTATATAACTCGATACCAGCATTAATAAACTTGTTTTCAAAGCATCTCTTTGCTTCTCTGTCTGTGGAGGTGGATGATAATTTGGTGTTCCCTTTGCTCTGTATTCATTTTCAAAGACTTCATGAAATATTGAGGCTTTTTTTTTCTCAGATGTGGAAGAGCAAGATGGTGACAGATGGTGACAATGGTCTGCCATTGGCCACTTCCACTGTTATAATTGATCTCATCCAGATTTCCAGTGATGAATGGAACAAATGATTCTTTTGGAAGAAGCATGTGTGTTTGTTGAATTCCAAGAGAGTTTCTGAAACATTGGCCAGTGCGATCCGTCAGGGTCCCTTGCATGTCTTGCAGGGGCAGGAAGGAAAGGATGGAGTTTGAGCTGGATAATGGTGGTTTTCCCATCTCATGAACACTTGGATTTCAAAATGATTATGTCCCTCATTAGGAAGACATTGTCCGCTTTGAAATGAAACAGCTTTTCCATGTAGGCAGGAGACTGAAGTGTGAGTCCCTGTTTGGACTCTGGAAGAGAGGGCATAAATACACTACTGAAAAAATCCATGTTTGCACAAGGTGTCCTCTGTTCCTCACAAACAAAAAAATTCATTGCAACACCTCAGCAAAAAAAAAATAATCATGCTTTGTTTTTGGTTAATGGGAAGATTCTGAAATATCCTGCCTTTAGGTGTGGTACCTAGCCCGTGCTTTGCATAATGTGGGTGCAGCCCCTAAGTTCATTTGCTTCTCAACCTCCAGACAGACCTGGCAAACCAGTACCTGAAAGCCGGCGTGAAGAACATAGGCACCATGTTCCTGATGACCGACGCGCAAGTGGCAGACGAGCAGTTTTTGGTGCTGGTGAATGACTTCTTAGCATCAGGTAGGCCTCACATTGCTTTGATTTCTCCTCTCCTCCCTTTTCAATGTGGTTTTGCTCATGGTAGCATCTGTAGTTCTAGAATATACAGAAGGACAACACATGAAGTAACCTAGAAGCTGTAGAGTAAAAGCAACGATAAGGGCTCCTGTGTAAGGACACACTGCATCTGGTAAATTTTTTTTCTTTCTCTGATGTCTTGTACCCAGTCTTTCCATACTTCATGGAATACTGCATATGGTTGGTAAGCGATGTGTCTGCTGTGATATTGCAGCTGAGGACAGAGCCAAAGGAATGTATCAACAGATGAGAAGTTTGACCTATGGATCCCATGCATCCACAGTCTAGTTGTCTAATAAAATAAGGTTGTTCCTGGCTGGAATATTTGACTGGAGTATCTACAAGTTGGTGGATGATGCAAAGCCACTGGATGACTGTGTCTGTGTGTGCTGTTTATCCCATTCCAGTCCTTGTGAGTTGTTGTGTGCCAAACCAATTGCAGAATAGTCAGTCTACATGCCAGTACTCTGTTTCCCTGCAGAGCACGGCACAGGTATGTGTGGATGGGCACTCCCTGTGCCTGGTGCACTGTGGCACATGGGAGTGTGCAGCTGTGTCACTGCAACCACAGGAGGTAACCCAGAGCAGGTGTGTTGCCCAGGCCCCCGGTAAATCACTGCTACTAACTGCCTGCCACTTGTTGCCTTATTTATGAACTAGGAGTGGGCAGATACCAGCTGGTTCAGGTGACCTCTGTGGATGGTGAGGGGTGGAGAGTTAACAACACAGCGGAGCAATAATTTGTGAGTAACTCTAGAGTTGACATATGTGGCTATAAATTGGCCAGATGGTTTCAGCAGCAAACAAGCCCTGCCTGTGATGAATCTGTAACCAGGTGTAAGGATAGGGGTTGTTGTGGAGGGTGGTGAGTAGCTCCCACTACCTCTTATGCATGGTGTAGATGACACAGACATCTCATGATTCAAGGTGAAGCTCAGTGTCCTGCAGCAAGGGGCAGGCTGAGCAGGCTGGCTTTGGGATGTCCAGGTTATCGTAGGGTGGGTTTGAAAGGTGTTAGGTTTTCCTGTGGCTGCTGTGTGGAGAAGTGGGGACAGATGAGAGGTCGCTGCTCAGGGTCCAGCATGGAATTGCAGTCGGACTGAGGAGGGGACCATGCAGTGACTGTGGCTTCCCGTGGCGTCAGCTAGTGCCGCCCAGTGGGTGCTGACTGATGGGTCTGGCTGCTCCACTATCTGCCTACTTATTTTTCTTACTTGTTTCACTTCTTATCATCACATAAGAACCTAGAACAAAATGAATATTTCAGTCTTTCTTATAACCGAGCAGATTTCTGATGAGTGTATTTTCCTAAATGATTAGTGCTCGTATTGATAGTATCTCACTCAATAATGATGATTCCAATCAAATCAGAAGGCAGAAAGGTAGTGAATAGGTGATAAATTAAGGAACCACTAAAAAAATATTTGATTTAGTACATTTTTGGCAATCAGTTGCGTAAATATTAACTTAAAATTTTTTTTTAAATATTTCTATCTTTTAAAATGTTTCAGCGAACAGAGAGTTATTTAACCACTTCTGGAAATGGCATTGAACAGCTGCATGTTGCAATTCATGTAAATAATTCATTTTCAAAACTAAAATTATTTCATTATCATATACAGCTTATTAGGTATTTGATTTTTTTGTTTGTTTTTTTGGTAATCTAATAGGCACTGTAGCTCTGAAAAAGATGGAGTTTCTGTACTTTGGCTGTATTCTATGTTTGTTTACCTTCTGCTTTTACAAGAAAGTTTGTTCTCACAAGTGTTTATTTTTTAGCAGAATGACCTTCTGTGCCACTTTGCTGCTGCTGGGTCCTGTGGGTACCTGGCTCAATGATTTTTCTCAAGGAAGAGGGAGGAAGCCACTTCACTTTGCTCTAAGACTGCAACAAAATCCAGGCCAGTAAACCAAAACATGTCCTCTTCTCTTAGGTGAAATCCCTGATCTCTTCTCCGACGATGAAGTTGAAAACATCATCAACAGTGTGAGGAATGAAGTCAAAGGCCAGGGGCTAGTGGACTCCAGGGAGACTTGCTGGAAGTTTTTTATAGAACGTGTTCGACGACAACTGAAGGTGAGACAGAGGCTCGGGGAGTTCAGGTCCTCACCATCGGCCTTGGTGCAGGGGCATGGAGTGGAGATGCTTTGGGCTACCTTGTAGGGGGGTCAGACCACAGCCTGAAAGACTTTTCTGCCCATTAGTGATATGAACTGTGATTCTCTCAGCAGGTAGTACTAAAGCATAGGAAATGCTGCCTGTTTCATCACTTCTGGGGCTTTAGGAAGGACTATGAGAGGTGAAAATCAGTCATTGATAATCCATAGCCAGAAGAACTAAAAACCCATTACCTTAAAAGCAGAGTGCTGGGAACTGAGTGGGACACAACATGTTGGAGGATTTCTTCCACTGCAGCCCATATTCCAGCATTTAAAAGCCTTATAAATATGTCCTAAGATTCCAAAACAGTTTCAGGACTTCCTGGGTATCCCCAGCATGTGGAGAAAGTACAGTGCAAGGAGTTAAACTCTTCCAGAAGGTATTTACCCATCCGCAGGACTGCACAGTGCTGCAGTCTTAGAGCAGGGAGATGGAGTGGGCAGTGAATTGAAGACTTGATCTTTACTTAATGAAAGCATATCCTCCTTCTTAATCACTGCTTGGTTTGTGTTGGTGGGACACGTTCACAGACATAGGGTGGCCTGTTCCATTTTTGATGTAGGTAGGTACATTTTTAGGATTGGGAACAGCTGGAGAATCGATTTTTGAGGGAAAATTTGTGGACCATACCACAGTATGGATGTCTAAGGAGAGGGAATCCAGTCCTCTTCTCTCTCCCACTCCCATGAGCACTGATACTGTTTTGTAGTTCTTCTAGCACCTTGGTTGTCCTCTGGCTAGTGTCCCTCACTAGATATATTCCTGTCAGTTATTGAGGTACACTGGAAGGGCAGCATGATTGTGATTTACTTGAGGCTGATCCCTTTTTCTTGCCTGCCCTTCTCTTTCATGGTGTGTTAGAGAGCAGATGGATGGGGTCAGTGCTCTTTATGCTCCCCAGCATTCTGTGACAGCACCATGCACTCTGCAGAAAGTTGATCCACCCGCTGCTGGTCCAGGACATGCTGGACCTCTGGGAGTAGAGCTTGGCCCAAGACAGCACGAGCACCAACACACGTTCTGCCTTGGCGTCTTGAGAGAGTGTAGTGAAGGTGCAGAAGAGGGCTTTTGTACGTGGATAGCTTCCTGAAGCTTGCCTGGCCCTGAGAGAGCAACATAGAGGTGCCTGAGACTTATGCCTGAAGTTGCAGGAAGGATTTCTATGTGTCTGTCCCCTGCGTGTGAGCAGTGAGGTGGGGGTTGGTCTCTGCTCCTATGGAATGGGTGATCGACAAGGGGAAATGGCCTCAAGTTGTGCCAGGGGAGATTTAGGTTGGACATCGGGAAAAATTCCTTCCCTGAAAGGGCTGTCAAGCACTGGAAGGGGCTGCCCAGGGAAGGGGTTGAGTCCCCATCCTTGGGGGTATTTAAAAGCTGGGAAGGTGAGGTGTTTACTGCTAGATTATGCATCTTCTAGGCCAGGTTTGCTGGCCTGAAGTGCAAGGGCTCAAGGATTGAGGTTGCTGTGCCCTTAGCTGGCAGCATGAGATTTTCCTTTGGAAGTGGCTGGAAGAGCCTGGGCTGGGCTGCATGGCTGGAGCCTGGTGCCTGCTCCCAGCCATGTCTTCTCACCTTCTCCTTCCTTTGCTCTGCAGGTTGTGCTGTGTTTTTCACCCGTTGGCAGCAAGCTGCGCATCCGCAGCAGGAGGTTCCCCGCCATTTTCAGCTGCACAGCCATAGACTGGTTCCAGGAGTGGCCAAGGGAGGCCCTTGAGTCTGTCAGCCTCCGCTTTCTGCAAGAAACAGAGACTGTGGAGGTGAGCACCTCACTCAGCAGCATCTGGGGGTGCCCAAGCCATGCCAGGGTTTGAGTTCCTCTGTGGGGTGCGGGTGCTGGCCACCCCTGGCCACATGGTGCTGGTGGCAGCCAGGTGTGACCTTGTCCCTCCGTTCAGTGCAAGCAACTCAATGCAATGAGGACAGTATTGCAGAGAGGGTTTGCTCACCTTTATTGCCCTCCAGCTCTTCCCCAGGACATCTGTGTGATTGTTTGGAGAGGGATTGCTGGTAGTGCTGTAGTACATTAAACTTAATCGAACCACGCCTGAAATACAGTCTAGGTTTTTCAGAGAGGGGCATGGACCTGAGTAGAAGTATGGCCATGGGCACCACGCTCGTGCATATTTGTACAGTACTGCCAGTGAAATGACTGCTTTGCTAGCAAGAGAGGCAGCTTACAAATCAGTGCAGAAAATAACGTACTGCTTATGATTATTGCAAGGAACATCCACTTTTCTCTCCACATGTGTGTCTGAGCGTCTGTGATTCTCAAGAGTAGAAATACGTCAAGTTCTCATTGATGACAACCTGCTACTAGACTAAAAGAGATTCAGTTCTCTTTATTTAGCTTTTCTGGGCAGGATTTTTGAAGAATAAAGTCTACAATGTTTCTTTTTATGAGTGTGCACTTTCCCCGTTTGTACAGAAGAAAAGCCCAAATTTATACTTAAAAGGTTGTTATTTTATAGAGCTGAATGCCAGAAAAATTGCTTGGAATAAAGTAAAGTAGGAGATAAAAAGACATAAAAAGAGGTGTAAAGTACATGAACAGACAAAGTTATTTTAGAGATAACAAAAGAAAAGGGATCAACTTCGATGTTACATCCTGGATTTTGCTGCAGCAGAATAAAAAGTTAATAAATTCCTTTATATACAGCACAGGTCTGTGCTATATGTAGTTGTTCTGTTCAAAATATTTTCTCCTTGTCTTCTCGTCTTACTTTTAGGATTCACTGAAAGATTCAATAAGCAAATTCATGGCGTACGTCCACACAAGTGTCAACAAGATATCCCGATTGTATCTGAGCAATGAGCGACGATATAACTACACCACGCCAAAGTCGTTCCTTGAGCAAATCAAACTCTATCAGAATTTGCTGTTGAAAAAGGGCAAGGATTTAAAAGCAAAAATGGAACGACTAGAGAATGGCCTGGAGAAGCTCAACAGCACAGCAGCACAGGTAAGCAAACCCTTTGGGGTTAAAAGCTGGTGTTTTAATTGCTTGTCTGTCGGAGACATCTCTGCATCCTGCTTTGAAGGAGAACTTTACAGACTGAAACTGTGCAGTGTTTAAAATCTGTGCTGCATGCTGGCTCTAGTCTGGCTTGACCTGGGCTCCTGGAGGAGCAGAAGTTATATTCTCTACTGGAAAGGAGAAGGGAAGAGATGTGTGTCCAGTCTCTGCTGTTTAGGTGGTGCTAATCCCAAATGAAAGATCGCAGTAAGTGAAACGAGAGGGAGGCAGTTGGCTATGTACATCTTTTAATGGTTATTTCAGTGGTAGTGATGAAATAGCTTATAAAATACAGGAAGATCAGTGATTTTTGGAGTTGCATCCAGGAAATCTACAATAAAGTCCACAAGAATCCTGTCTTCCAAACTAAAGAGAGCACCCTTTTAAAATAAGACTGATGTTTGTTTTCCTTGCATTAAGCTATCCATCTTTAGGGAAAAAGGCACATCTGAAGTGTAGATTAACCATCCCAGAATGACTCTTCTAAAGAACAGCACTGGCACTCTCCTGTGGTAATGACTAGATGATGTTCTGAGGATTTCACAAACCTCTCTGTAGTGACTCAAGCTGCCTTTCAGAGCTTTGCTGTCTACATCTATTGCTAAATTCCTGTTTTTCTCTTCATTTCGTATTCCATTAACTCTTACAAATGTTCACTTCCAAGATTCTACTGTGGCAAATGGGCATCTCCTGAAGGTGCTCCAAAGAAATGGAGGGGGTTGATGTGCTTGAAGGACTAGCAGGTTCAACCCCTTCCATATATACACTCTGGGTAGTGCTGGTGGTGTAAATCATGTCCGTCATGCTCAAGAGGATACATACCTTACTAGAAGGTGATGTATGGGCTTTATTAGCGCCTCTCAACTCTTATAGTCTACATCTTACTTCAACCCGTTGCTTTCTTCATGGCACAGGACAGGTCTTTGAGGACACAGGAGGGGAGCGGGCATGTTTCACGTCCCCTTTGCAGGTTTTGGCATCTCCTTTGTAAGGATGCAGCTGAGGCTGAACAGCCAGTAGCAGAGAGCTCCCATCACAACCAATGACGCCAACCAGAGCAGTAAGTACATGCCCTCACTGTGAAGCAGACCTTACAGCTACCTTACCCATGGAGGCAAATAATTTTGCTGACCTGCGGGGTGTTGCTGGTTTTGATGATGTGGTGGACAAGATGAGTTAGGTCTATTTTTTACTGGGAGCAACTAATATGAAACTAACCTTTTGACAGGAAAAAAGTCCCTGTAGTGTCAGTCAAACACGGGGGCCCTTCTGTATTCTTCAGGTATATCTTAGGGGTGTTATGTTGGTAAGGGTTCTTTGACGAGCCACAAAACAAGTGCTGAGCAGTGATGGAGGACTGGGGAGGAGATGGGGGAACGCACAGCACCTGTGGGTCTTGTAGGTTTTGCTATTTCAAGAAAGGGAAAAGAATGCAGAGTTCATATATGGTTGGCATAAGGCTGGGGTGAGAAGTGCCTGTTTGTAAAGTTGATTAAGATGCAGATCAGTGAGGACAAATATGTCAAATCTGAATCCAAAATGAGAACTGGGGGCCTAAAATTAAACATCTAAATTATCAGATGTGTGCAATAGTCAAAAGTGCTGTTGGTTTGAAACCAGAGTGTGGATATTGAGCAGTGTTGGAAATCATAGCAGCATGTTCAATCTTGGATATGGATTTGAAAGTTTGAACTTTACATTCAACCATGGAAATGTTTGAGAGTGATGCTGAGGGAGTGACAAGTCTTCTGTGTCACTCGGGCTTGTCATCTCCAGGTTGTGTTCATGGTTCTTGGAAGCGATATGCTGTGGCTTTTTTATTTTCAAAGCAAAGGAGGAGGATTTTGATACCTGTCTATGACCTGGTTGTGCATTAGGTCTGAGG
>NW_009266282.1:1069508-1073733 GCF_000687185.1 Egretta garzetta | reverse complement strand
ATTATGAGTTTTATGCATTTCTATAGACTGTTCAGTGTGACCCTAGCATGAGGAACCTGTTTTGCAAGTCTTCTAAATAATTTTTTCCATCAGCTTACATGCCTAACCATCTTTCCCTGAAGACAGTGGCTGTCTTCAGTACTCAGAAAAGCAGAAGTCGGCTTTCAGTTATTAGGACATAATAGACTTGGGAAGATGTGGGGGATGAGTCATTTGTTTTTCAAAGTGATGTTCACTGTGAAGAGGTCAGTGCTCTGTTCAGAGCCTGTTGCTGAGTAATTTTTAGGATGACTTTGGTTAATATTGCATCACTGGATTCCAGATTCAAGCCTTGCTTGCTTTATCAATTAATCGCTGACCTTTGTGATGTATTTTGTATTCTTGAAACGAGGCAGGGACAATCAGATAAAATTAGTCTTCTGGGAGCCTGCCCTCCAGGTTTTCTATTCTTTAAACAATTCTTATTTCATCCTGGTGGTAGGCAAGTACTTCTTTCTTCACTGTTGGAGTCACAGTACATTACCCTTGAATCTCTCGTTTGCTTTGCTCTTCCCTTTTCTACTTCACATTACTAATTGCTTATCAGATTGTCTTGGACTGAGGAAGCTGCTCACAGACTTTTCCCATTTCTTAGCACTGTTTGGGACCAAGTACTGACCCTTTTGTGGCCAGTAATGATATTCGGTGTGCTAAGGCACGTGCTGGATCTGTCTGCTCAGACCTTGATCCTGTTATTATCGTGGTGTTTCCTATGGGAATGAGGTTAGTGGCGTTCTCTCTTCTCTTTGGCCTGACAGTCTGCTGTGATTTTTCCATGCCTCTCTTTGTACTGTTATTCTCTTGTAGTCCTTGCTTTCTTCTGCTTACCAGCTACATCTTACCCAAAAAACATCTTCTGCTTTCACCAGTGTTGGCACTGGAAAAGTCAGTGGCATTTTTCTCACCTCCTCTGGATGTGGTAACGATTCTTCTGTGGTGTGTCTGGGTGGTAATTTGCAAAGCAGGGTCTAATGTGCTGGCAAGAATGGAGCAGAGTGGGTCACTGCAGCACCCTGAACCCCACTGTTAGCTGTGAGAGCTCATGTCTTTGAAGAGGTGTGAAACCCCAACCCCGTGTTCTTGGTTTGGACACAAAACACTCTCTTTCTGCCCCTCCACTTGGAGCTGCTTCTCTTTGTCTTTTGCAGCAGCTCCCTGTGGCTCTGGTGTCTGTGCCTGTGCCCACATGTCAGGTGCCCCTGCTGTGTGCATGCATGCACACGCATGCCTTTTAATACCTACCTGAGCTCTGTCTTGCAGACTGGCGGCTTGCTGGTAGTCAACCTTCCCCTCTCATTGAGTGCTCCTGGTTTCCTTTATACTGAGGTGTGGTGGGTTGACCTTGGCTGAATGCCAGGTGCCCAGCAAGCCATTCCATCACTCTCCCTCCTCAGCAGGATGGGTCAGGGATAAAATATGATGGAAAAGAGCTCAGGGGTCGAGATAAGGACAGGGCGAATGCTCACCAATTACCGTCAAGGGCAAAACAGACTTGACTCGGAGAAATTAATTTAATTTATTGCCAATCAAATCAGAGTAGGGTAATGAGAAATGAAACCAAACCTTAAAGCATCTTCCCTCCACCCCTCTCTTCTTCCCAGGCTCAGTTTCACTCCTACTTTTTCTACCTCCTGCCCGCCAGCAGTGCAAGGGAATGGGGGTTGGGGTCAGTTCATCACACGCTGTTTCTGCTGCTCCTTCCTCCTCAAACCCTTTCCCTGCTCCAGTGTGGGGTCCCTCCCATGGCAGACAGTCCTCCATGAACTTCTCCAGCGTGAGTCTTTCCCACGGTCTGTAGCGCTTCATGAACTGCTCCAGTGTGGGTCCAACCCTCCCACCAGGTGCAGTCCCTCAGGAGCAGACGGCTCCAGCGTGGGTCCCCATGGTGTCACCAACCCTGCCAGTAAACCTGCCCCAGCCTGGGCTCCTCTCCCCACAGGGCCACAGGCCCTGACAGGGGCCTGCTCCAGCGTGGGCTTCCCACAGGGTCACAGCCTCCTTTGGGCACCCCCCTGCTCCGGTGTGCAGTCCTACCCGGGCTGCAGGTGGAGATCTGCTCCCCCATGGGCCTCCCTGGGCTGCAGGGGGACAGCCTGCCCCACCATGGGCTGCACCAGGGGCTGCAGGGGAATCTCTGCTCCAGCGCCTGGAACACCTCCTGCACTGACCTGGGTTGCTGCAGGGCTGCTCCTCTCACATCCCTTCATTCCTCTCTCCTAGCTGCTGTTGTGCAGCAGATTTTTTCCCTTCTTAACTATGTTGTCCCAGAGGTGCTACCACTGTCGCTGATGGGCTTGGCCTTTGTCAGCGGTGGATCCCTCGTGGAACCGGCTGGCATTGGCTCTGTTGGACACAAGGGAAGCTTCTGGTATCTTCTCACGGAAGCCACCCCTGTAGCCCCCCCACTACCAAAGCCTTGCTGCTCGAACACAATACATGAGGCCAGATCAGTAGGGCTTCCTGGCTTCAGTCTCCAGAATGTTGTCACCTCTTATTTGTCTCCATCAATCTTCATCCCCTCCATCTGAGCACCAGCTCCAAGGAACAGGCATCGTATAACTCAATAATATTTTCCATGCTGTTCTCCTTTTACATCGTGGTGGTTTGCATGTGATGTTTTATGATGGCATTACCTGGGATATTGCTGGTAGGCCTGACCAGGAGTTCCGTGGAGCTGACCCAAGAATGACCAGGGAAGAGCAACCTGGAAATATGCTCAGAGGATGGTGGATGGCCCTGCTCCTCACCTGGTTTATAATGCTGCTGGTTTTCACAGCCTCAACTAGGAGTATGGGGGTGTCAGTGCAAGGAGGGGGACCATATGTGACTGTTGGGGAGCTCTGGGCTGTGAGAGGACTGAAGATGGAAGCTGCACTGGGGAGGTTTTCTTCACACCCTGACATAATAAATATTAATGGTGGTCGGGCTTGGTGGGTTTTGGAAGTGTGGTTTAATGGCTGGAAATATGACAAGCATCTGGTTTTTCCAAGGAAACAGAAGATATCTCTGTGTACAAGCTGCAAAACTTTTTGGATAGAAGGCCCTTTTTGGTCTGGGAGAGGGGAAGTTTGAGTACCTCCTGTTACTGTGATGTTCGTAGATAAAAGAGAACTTTTTGTGCCTTTATTCCTAAGGTGTCTCTGCCAGGGGTAGCTCCACAGGCCATTGATGGGAGCACGTTGCAGGTTTCTGCTGTGTCTGTGCCTTCCTGAAGGTGGTGGCGTGAGGCCTTTCCACTCACTGGTGTCTCATCAGGCATTTTTATGTCTGGGCATTAGGATGTGTGGGAAGGGAGGGGAAATGGATGTGACAGAATGGTTTTCCTGTGGATGTGAGTACAGCACTAAAGGAAGCTTGTTTGCTGTGCTGATGGGGTGAAACTGGAGGAGTAAAGTTCATAAATGTACAGTCCCGGTGCCACCCCCAGGACATCACTGAAGACAGTGAGTTTGGTTATTTAGGTGTAGCTTCTGTTTCTCTCTTTCCACTGCACAAACACTATTAAATTGTCCCTGCTCAACTGCATTTGAGCTTTAGCCTCTGTCGTGGTTTAACCCCAGCCAGCAGCTAAGCCACATGCAGCCACTCGCTTGCTCTCCCCTGGGTGGGGTGGGGGAGTGAATCAGAAGGGTAAAAGTGAGAAAACTCGTGGGCTGAGGTAAAGACAGTTTAATAGGGAAAGCAAAAGCTGCACACACAAGCAAAGCAAAACCAGGAATTCATTCCCTATTTCCCACAGGCATGTGGGTGCTTGGCCATCCCTGGGATAGCAGGGCTCCATCATGTGTAACAGTGACTTGGGCAGAAAAACGCCATCACTCCCAACATCCTCCCCTTCCAGAAAACTCGTGGGCTGAGGTAAAGACAGTTTAATAGGGAAAGCAAAAGCTGCACACACAAGCAAAGCAAAACCAGGAATTCATTCCCTATTTCCCACAGGCATGTGGGTGCTTGGCCATCCCTGGGATAGCAGGGCTCCATCATGTGTAACAGTGACTTGGGCAGAAAAACGCCATCACTCCCAACATCCTCCCCTTCCTCCCCCAGCTCTATGTGCTCAGCATGACGTCATACCGTGTGGGATACCCCTGGTGTCAGTTGGAGTCAGCTGTCCCAGCTGTGTCCCCCCAGCTCCTTGTGCCCCCCCAGCTGCTCGCTGGTAGAGTGGGGTGAGTGGCAGAAATGG
>NW_009266282.1:1065583-1069481 GCF_000687185.1 Egretta garzetta | reverse complement strand
CGGGGTTATCAGCGTTATTTCCAGCACAGATCCAAAACACTGCCCCATACCAGCTACTGCAAAGAAAAATATCTCTACCCCATCCAAACCCAGAATAGCCTCCCTGGGGAAACACGATTGTTTCCTTTCCTGCTGTAGTTAAGGGAGGCTGGAGGTCCCTGTATGTCCCCTAGATGTGCTATGGTCTATTGGCAGAGGGTCCAGCAGAGCCTCAGGATACACATCCCAGCTCCAGCCTGCATCATTTCCACTGGGAAGTTAACTGTAAGCCAAGCCCATCTGGGCAGGGACCTTCACAGTACTATAGGTCTGGGCTTCTAAACATTTCTTTCAAGTAGAGCCCTAACTGAATTTCTTGCCTTTTTAAAATTCTGGCGATGTTATAGCAAGTCATTTACCCTCCTGTTATTGCATGTGCTTGGCTGAAAGCCGGTTTTGTCAGGGCATTTTCTGTTCTCATGGGCTGTGCTGGGGGCTGAGTATACATTTTGTAGCACTGTTGAGTCTGCTGAATTTTAATCCCTTGCTTGTTTTGTCGTGGTCGTGTAAGCCCCAAGAGTTTCCATTCATGTATGTATCCAGCGCATGATTACTGATTTTTGGGCAGAGGGTCACAAGCCATATCTGCCATCAGCGAAGCCTCCCACTTCAATTTTCTGCAATCCCTGAAGACGGAGAGCTGAACAAGAAGCTGCCACAGAGTTTGCTGACTGAAGGGATTATGTGCTCCTGCCAGCCCGAAGTAATTTGGATTTATGGTCGCGTCTTTGTCCTGGTGCAAACAGCATTGTAGTGCCAGGCAGCAGGACGTGGCAATGGATGAAGCACACAAAGAGGCTCCTAAGAAACCCCTGTCCACTTGAAGCTGATGCCGAACATCAATAGCTTCAATTTATAAGATTGCAAATTGTGCTCTCTTTTCTGGAATAAAAGTGGAATTATCAACAAAAGCAAGTATCTGACTTCCCTTCTAGTAAGTATTTTTATATAGGTGAACACATACCCCAGGAGCTCTGAGCAGTCCTTTCTGAGCCTGACGGCAGGACAGTAAAAATCTCCATGGGCTGCTCAGAGCCTGTGTAAATTCATTGAAACAGGTGCTTTTAGAAAGAGACTTTCTGTCTTCCAAGAGCCAGTACAAGCTCCCCCACCATGCAAATGCTTCAGCCTGTTGCTTGAGAGGGTTCCCACCTCGCTGGGTGAGAGCAGCTGCTTGGCAGAGCACTACCATGCCCCTTGGCTACCGGCTGAACAGCAGAACCCTTCTCAAGCCCATTTGACATCACATTTTAAAGACACTTGAGCCTTGGACCTATGACAAAGGTTGTACCTGTCAGCAGATCCCAATCATAATCTTTCTGGTGTGAAAAATGCCCTTCCCACCACAAGTCCGTAGGACCTAATGATTGTGAGGGAACTGGTGGGGTGCTGCCTCTGCCTTCTGCATGTGGGTGTCATGTTATGGAGTGAGAGGGAGGCAAAAAATATATTTCATTGGTGTAAAACAGTGAGTTAACAAAGTTCAATGGTAAATGCGATAATAGTTTATAGGATTCAATGGCAAGGGATGCTCAGTTATTTACTGCACAGAGGACAGGGTCAGACAAAACTGTCAGGGAGACCCTTCTGTTGAGTCACGAGGTTCAGAAAAGATCCCCTTGCTTTCTGAACTTCATCAGAGAGGATTCGAGGTGCGGCTGGATCCAATCCTAGTCCCAGACTTGGTCAATGGTTTATGTCTAAAGGATTAGATATGCGCAATCAATCCTTTATGTCACTTAGCCAAGGTTTCAGAGTTAGCAGGCTGTTAGCCACTTACTGAGGATCTGTTGGGATAAGGAATCTCTCAGCCTCGAGGAGTGACCTTGAGAGGCATCCCTGCTCCAGAGGAGATGCTGGCGTGCAGCCCACTGCTGTGCAGGAGCACTCCAAGGGCTCTGGGGCTGCTCAGTATTGATGGGGGCAGGATGGTTGGCTCATGGTCATATTTGCATCCCAACCACAGATTTTAGTTTCTTCACTGTGCTTAGGTGGGTACATAGCACAATAGCCCTTGACTATGGTATTGTTATCTGTCTCCCCTGCATCCACTGAATGCATCCTTCACGACCAGACACACCTATCATGACCACCGCAGGTGGTTATTGGTTGAGCAGAGTTACAGGAAGAAGTCAGGGCAGGGAGGAGGTCAGGGAGGGGGTAGCACACTGCCACAGTGGGCACGGGATGGAGGTGTGGGTGAGTGGCCAGGTGTGCCTGGGCGAGCAGGTGGCTCAGGAAACCCTGGTTCCTGGTGCACAGGTCCTCCTCAAAACCTGCCTGTGGCAAAATACCACGTGCTCTGTTCTACTGGTGTCAAGGTTGAGAAGCAAAAGGAAGTATAGCTGAACTGTAGCATGTCACCTCCACTGCAAAACACATGTGCACGTGTCCATTACCAGGGATGTGATGTAACACCAGATCTCATGTTCAAAGCTGGATATATTTGGCTTTATAATGAGAGAAGCTTCCTGCAAATGGTGAGGCTCCTGGGCTGTACAAAAATAATCCCAAGAATACCTGAAACGAAAGCTTCCACCTACTTCCCATTGGATCCTGCTCAAAGCAACGTTTCTGTTGCCCTGGCACCTCTGTCTGGTTTCCAAGCAGAGGCCATGAGCAGGGGTGGGACAATCTCCCCAGCAGCTCATCCTGCTGGTGCTGGTTTCTTCCCTGCTGGGTTCCTCACTGCTAGCAGGAGGCGCCGGTGTGTGGGCTGCATGCATGGGCTCTCCAACTGTGACCCAGCCAACCCTGAGAAAAGGAGAGCAGCCATATCCTTCTAACAGCTTAAATACTGCTTTTTTGTGCTGCCAGGGCATTGCTTGCTTTACACACAGGCCCTCCATGCTTTTGGGTATAGCTCAGCCCCACTCAAGTGTGAGCCTGTGCTGCTGAGCAGGGTGGGGAATGGGTTGGTGAGTGCCCGTGCTCCTGCACATGTTTCTTCCCTCTAGGTGGATGAGCTGAAGGCCAAGCTGGCAGCCCAAGAAGTGGAGCTGAAGCAGAAGAATGAGGATGCTGACAAGCTGATCCAGGTGGTG
Organism: Egretta garzetta; assembly: GCF_000687185.1. Classification (NCBI taxonomy): domain Eukaryota; kingdom Metazoa; phylum Chordata; class Aves; order Pelecaniformes; family Ardeidae; genus Egretta; species Egretta garzetta. The sequence goes on along the minus strand of NW_009266282.1, from coordinate 1,066,398 downwards.
GGGGTGGAGACAGAGAAAGTGAGCAGGGAAAAGGTGATCGCTGATGAGGAGGAGCAGAAAGTGGCACTCATCACCCAGGAGGTCAAGCAGAAGCAGAAGGACTGCGAGGAGGACCTGGCCAAAGCTGAGCCTGCTCTGGCAGCTGCCCAGGCTGCTCTGAACACCCTCAACAAGGTAAGGTGAAGATTCCCGTGGGAATCCTGTATCTCCCCTCTGGATTGGGGGGGCATTGTGACCTGATGGCCCAAGTTTTTGGGCATTGTGTTGACCCTCCTCCATCTTCTTCCCAGCTGATGCATACTTGGTCCCTGGTGTAACTCAGAGCAGTCATGAGGCTGCACCAAGTTACCCTTCACTCATTGCTGTGGAGAGCAGAAGGACCTGGGGGTGGGTGCTTCGTTTGCGCCTCTTCTCCACTGTTAGCTGGCTCCACCACTTCTCATGCTGCTCCACAAGGAAGGGGAGGTCACCTCCCTGTCACCCTCCTTCAGGACCCAGAGACGAGTGTCTCAGAGGGATCACCAAGTCCGTACCTCTGTCTTGCTGTCCAGGCACAGTCTCTGGCTCAGAGGGGAGGACACACAGGCTGGAGGGCTGGGCTCCAGGGCAGGGGCACAGCCCAGATCTTTTGGGGGCTGTTACCCCTGAGCTGTTGGGAATAAAGCTGTAGGAGAGGAGACAGGAGAGGCTGCTGGTGCCCTCAGGATGACTGGCTGTCAGCTGTCCCAAGGGTCCTGTGGCAAGGAGCCCTGTGCCCTTAGCTGGCCACAGCAGAGGTGTGGGACAGGCGGGGGGAAGCCGCGGCACCCCTTTTG
>NW_009266282.1:1061497-1062903 GCF_000687185.1 Egretta garzetta | reverse complement strand
TGGATTGCCTACAGCTTGCCGTGTTGGTTTTCCAGCAGATGTCAGGGTGGTTGAAGTCCCCCAGGAGGACAAGAGCCTGGGAGCGCGAAGCCTCCCGGAGTTGGAGGAAGAACGCTTTGTCAGTCGGCTCCTCTTGAGCCGATCAATGCTGTTTGCTTGGGGTATTTCTGTGCAAGCGCACAATCAGCACAGTGGGAGCCGAGAATGCTCCAAAATACCAGCAAGGCAGATTTTACACCCCAGTACTCTGTAGGCCTTTCTCCCCAGTGGCATAGCTGGTGCTGAGAACATTGCACAGAAAGATCTCAAGTGAGTCCCGCAGACTGGTGTCAGAGGCTGTGGGGCTGGCAGTTTGTGGCTGCAATGGGCAGTGAGCATGGGTGTCCTCCGAGTTCCCACTTGACACTCTCCTGCTTTGGGAAGGGATCTGTGATGGGAAGGCTCATGTCCCCCTCTGACTCTGCAGCACAGTGGGCCAGCAGGTCTAAAGCCATGAACCTCTGTCATTGCTCTGCGGGAGCTGAGCTGCCACCCAGGCTGCCCGTGCCACTATGTGGAAGAGATCCAACGTCCACACAAGAGCATGAGCCAGGGAGGTTTTTTGCCATTTCCAGGATTAACAGGACACTAACTCAAGGGATCAACCTTTCCTGGCAGGCCAGAGATCCCGCATCAGGTTTGCAGCTGGAAGAGAGGAGGAGAGCGGCACTGAGGAGCACGAGCGGAGCAGAAGAGCATTAGGTGGACCCGTTGCTCTCAGAGGGATGGAGCCACTGGGGCAAAGCGAGGCAGGGGTGGCAGGGAGAGAGGTGTTAACCTCCAGCATGGGCATCCACTGCAGCAGCAGCCAGTCTGAATTCCCAGGGCTGCGTGGCAGGTGACTTGTGCAATGGGGGCACGCTGCTGCCAGAGGCACTGCCATGCCACCACGTGCTCACACGGTCCCAGGAGTTTCCAGCCAGATGGTTTCCCATCCCATCCTCCCTTGTCACTGGCTGCAAAGCAGTCTGCTGCTTGGTAAGGAATGCCTTAGCCCCACTAAACCAAAGTCACTGTTCATCACTTGTTCCCGTAATCAGAGCAGCCACTGTTCACAAGAGACTTCCCAGGCAGTGGTAGTTATGAGTAACAATTGTGTGTTATTTGGTTTTGGTGGGCAAATTATTCCAGGAAAACTGAAAAGATTTCACCTGATCAGTGTGTGATGGGGTGACGGGGGCCATGCCTTCAATGCCTTGTACACTACTTTCTCATCAGGCACAACTTAAACCCAACTTGATTTCTGCTCCTTTTTTAGTGGTGGGAGGATTATCTTTCTAGTGCTTTAAATAATCCCCTTTGGTGCCTTCAAAATCATCCATTGCTGTGCTGCTCTCCAGTGGGGCGGCCCAGCTCAGCTGGCCTTC
>NW_009266282.1:1057760-1061473 GCF_000687185.1 Egretta garzetta | reverse complement strand
TTAGCTTTCTGTGTGTTCCTCACAATTTAAACTTTCCTTTTCCTTTTTTCCAGCTTAGGCCGGGCAGTGGCTGCACTGGGAGAAGCTGATGCAGCCACTTGTGTCCCCTGCTTTAGCGTTAATGCATTTGGCAGGGTTTGGTGGCAGTGCGAGTGCCTGTGGCGAATTGGGAGGCTATTCAAGGTGTTAAAAAGTTATAATTATATACATATATGAGATAATTATAAATATAAAATACCTATGTTAAAAAATAATTAAGGTAATTATTATATGGACCATGATGAATGACATGTGGGTTATGAGAGACCCAGCACAGAATACCTGCAAACCAAAAATGCAAACCCAGACCTGACAGTGAGTTTGAAAACTCAGGAAATCAGGTTTTAGAGACAAAAATGCCATTTTACCTCTTACCATACAGTTTGTCTGTTTGGCCTGTGAGTGTGACAGGGCTCTTTCTCAGCATCCTCATTCCCTGGGCCCTAGGGACTGCAGGACATGGGGTGCAGCGGATCTGATGTTTTGGCATCCTTATCTCCTCTTTTGGGGGTGAGAACAGGGAGATCGTGGCACATGGACTCAGGGGCTGCTTTCTGCCAGTGGGTCTCTGCTTGGCGCAAAGGTGGCTGGGCAGCCTGTGCCCCCTTGGGATGGAGGATGGTGCTTGGCCAGTGCTGCTCAGTCTCTGCACAGGTTACAGTGAGCAGAAGACAGTGACAATGTCAAAGCAACGAACTCACGAACTTCCCATGCAATTTCCTACAAGGAATATCCCCTGGACATGGTCCAGAGGCATTTCAGGATGCCACAATGGCTGGTGTTCTGGAGGCAGGTGGCACTCGGTGTCAGTGTCCTGTCTGGTTTCCATCCTGGGGATACTCTGATGTGCAGAAGAATAATTCAGAGTGATTTGTTAAAATGCAGCTGATTGATGCCATTGGGAAAAAGGGTAGAGCTCCTTTTACCTGGTACCCAAGTTCATCAGTGTGGTGCTTGCCATGGACCTGGCTTGTTCTCCTCCCATGGTGCCAGAGACTCTCTCAGTAAAGAAGGAAACCGTCCCCCCCAATGCTTCCCAGGTCTTCCTCCTACTCCTGGATGGGAGAGCATCATCCTCCCTTTGCTTCAGAGTAGTAGGGTCACCACTCCCATCATGTCATGGAAGCACTGACCTCCTAGGGAAAAAGCAACGGTACCAGCTCAGCATCCCAATTCCACTGAGAGGCAGGCTGCTAAACACAGGCTGCTTTGCCAGAGCCCTCCCAGCCCCTCTGAGCACCAGCGGCCGGCATGCATGGGGCTGGGGAGAGGCCAGGTCATACACACTGCTCCCGGCCCATCTGAGCAGGGTGCTGGGGATGGACAAGGGTGTGTTGGAGCACTCGTCTGTGCTCACGTTTGACTCCATGAGCGTGTTAATTAGAGACATTTTACACTGGGAGTGCACACAGCTCCCAAGGGCAGGTCTCTATCAACTCGATTATTAACAAAAGCAAAGACTCCCTCAGAAACGGTCCTCAGGGGCAGGGGAACAGAACAGAGCTGGCAGATCTTTAAGGATGTGATCCACAGAGCACAAGAGCTCTCAATCCCTAGGTGTAAGAAATCGGGCAAAGAAGGGAAGAGACCGGCGTGGTTGAGATGAGAGATGCTGGTCAAACTAAGGAGGAAGAGGGAACTGCACAGGCAGTGGAAGCAGGGACAGGCATCCTGGGAAGAGTACAGGGACGCTGCCCAGTTGTGTAGGGATGGGGTCAGGAAGGCCAAGGCGCAGCTGGAGCTAAACTTGGCTAGGGATGCGAAGAATAATAAGAAGGGTTTCTACAGGTATATCAGCTGGAAAAGGATGGTTAAAGAAAGCGTACCCCCACGGATGAGCAAGACCAGCAAGCTGGTAACAGCAGATGAGGAGAAGGCTGAGGTACTCAACAACTTTTCTGCCTCAGTCTACTCTGGCAACCTCTCTCCTCACCCCTCCAGAGTCGATGGATGGCATGAGGGGGACCGGGAGGGTAAAACCCCTCCCATTGTAAGAGAAGATCAGGTTCGTGACCCCCTGAGGAACCTGAATGCACCTAAGTCCAAGGGACACGATGAGATGCATCCCAGAGTCCTGAGGGAATTGGCCGATGTAGTCGCCAAGTCACTCTCCATGATATTTGAAAAGTCATGGCAGTCAGGTGAAGTCCCTGGTGACTGGAAAAAGTGATCAGTAATTATAAAAAAAAAAAAAATCCTTTATGCATTGTATTAGAAAGGCATGTGGGGCACACTCAACCAACCAGTATTAAGGAAAGCATTTCCTTCCTGTATTGATCATCCATCCAACCAACTAAGTTGCATTAAAAAGGCAGGGGGGAGGACAACAAGCCAAGTGTTATACATAGCAAATTCTGATTAGATTATGAAACTTTAAGAAGATCTTAACAAGTGGACAGTGTGCATTTTACATAATTAGCTTGTTACTTATAAATGCCCTCCATAGTGCCAATGGCAGATTTTCACCACCTAAAATAGCCTAAAGCTGTTGGATTCAAGAACTCCTGCCATCCCAATTTAGATCAACTGAAATACAGAAACCACGAGGTGGTTTCGTTACACCAAGATTAAGAATTGAATCGGCTCTTGTGTGCCTGGATGTTGGAAGGGGTAAAAGATTATAGAGGGTAAAGACGTATTATGTCACACTTCACCTTGCCAGCCCAATCCTCACCAAATGTGAAGGCTGTTCCTCACAACATTTTGACATATTTCAGGTTACTTTGGGGGGCATAGAGCCTCACTTTAAGACTGGACATAAAGACACAGCATTGTGGGATTCCACAGTTGTATCCATATTCATTTAGCAGAGAACGGTCCCCCAGCTCCATGAAGCTGGGACTGTTTCACCTCGATTCCAAGAAGCTCAGAGCAGGCCTCGAGGTACAATCACTGCCTGTAAAACATGACCAAGTAGCTAACCAGATAAGGAAGCCATTTGGGTTTCAAGTTGCCCATGCTTGACAAGGAAGTCCCAAAAAATGCAGAGCTACATAATGTCATTCCTATGCCAGTCCCTACACTGCTCTTTCCCAGGGACTGCAGACATCTAAAGGAAGAACCATTTTCAATTCTAAGTAAAAAGTACAAGAAAACATGCTAGAAAGCATCTTGAGGAAAAATTGTCTCATGGGAAGAGGCTCCACGGGCTTAGAGTTATCCCAGCATGCAAACATCATCCAAGACACCATCAACCAATTTGTGCAAGTTCCCATTTGCTAAACCACCCACAAAACAGGCAGAGCAGAAGGACAGTCCTTAAGTCATTGGTTACTCAAAAATGCCTTGGAGGTAAGCTATGAGGTCTGTGGGTGCATACTGCATGATGCCTTATCTCCAATTACTGAATAGCATTAAGAGATATTAATGCTATTACCTGGACAAGCTGGGCCTGTGTGAACCTCATCAGGTTCAACAAGGCCAAGTGCAAGGTTCTGCACCTGGGTCGGGGTAACCCCCAGTATCAATACAGTCTGGGGGAAGAAAGGATGGAGAGCAGCCCTGCTGAGAGGGACTTGGGGGTGCTGGTGGATGAAAAGCAGGACATGAGCCAGCAATGTGCGCTGGCAGCCCAGAAGGCCAACCGTATCTTGGGTTGCATCAGGAAAAGCATGGCCAGCAGGTTGAGGGAGGTGATTCTGCCCCTCTACTCTGCTCTGGTGAGACCTCACCTG
>NW_009266282.1:1010423-1057724 GCF_000687185.1 Egretta garzetta | reverse complement strand
CACAAGAAGGACATGGAACAGTTGGAGCAGGTCCAGAGGAGGGCTACTAAAATGATCCGAGGGCTGGAGCCCCTCTGCTATGAGGACAGGCTGAGGGAGTTGGGCTTGTTCAGCCTGGAGAAGAGAAGGCTGCGGGGAGACCTGATTGTGACCTTTCAGTGCTTAAAGGGGGCCTCTAGGAAAGATGGGGAAAATCTTTTTAGTAGGGCCAGCTGTGACAGGACAAGGGGTAATGACTTTAAACTAAACCAGGGTAGGTTTAGACTGGATATAAGGAAGAAATTCTTTCCAGTGAGTGTGGTGAAACACTGGAAGGGGTTGCCCAGAGAGGTACTGGAGGCCCCATCCCTGGAAACTTTCAAGACCAGGTTGGACGGGGCTCTGAGCAACCTGATCTAGTTAGCGGTGTCCCTGCTCCCTGCAAGGGGGTTGGACTAGATGACCTCTAGGGGTCCCTTCCAACCCAAAACATTCTATGTTTCTATGATTTAGGAATAGATTTGTAGCAGATACATTTATCCAAAAATGGATGCACAAAAGTACCAGACTACCCCACCTTGCTTCCATAGACAGAAGCTGGTAGAAGTAGAATGTCAGAGAACATAGGTTAAAAACTATTCAAAACTGATAGAATCTGGAACTAACAGCAGTTCATAGATTTTTCTTAAATTGGTGTTGAAACAGCCCTTATGCTTGTTTTGGCAGCAGTGCCACCTGAGAGCAGCTGATTTACCTGCCCTGGTTCTTCCTATGCAAAAGCCAACTCTCGTGTGTGGAGAGAGGATTTAGGTGTCAGCAGATCAGACCCTCGGCATTGCACTGTTGGCACAGTTACGAGTGTGTTAGGAAATGGGCGCTTTCTCCACAAATCAGCTTCTTTTGCTTGGGTTAAGATTCATCCCACTTGTTATTAGGGACTCACTAAACCCAGCTGTGTTGATAGTGGAGGAGGTGGGAACTCCCCCTGGGAAAAGGGTGTCCCCAGAAATCAGTCTGTTCACCCTGATGACTGCTCTCCTGCTGATGGTGCTTGGTTGAAATGTCTAAATTTGGGCTGGATGATGAGCCCCTGGGAAATATGGGTGCACAAAAATAATTCAATAAGATCTTAATGCATGGGTGTCTGGCACAGGGAGTAGCTGAGCATGAAGGGAAGCTCGAAAAGGCAGCTTTAGAGGGGCTGGGGTTATTTATAGAGGTTGTTATGTGGAAAGGTTTCCTTTTTCCTTATCCTCATCTTCTGAGAGGGCAGAAAAGCTCCTGCTCTACCAGGCAGGAGGGCTGGCAGCAGGGGAAGGGGAGTCTGGGGAGGAACCACATTCTGTGCTGGTCCCCGGTGGGATATAAGGAGTTGGAGGCAGGGAACTGAGCACATGTGCTGTAAACATGCACACAGGTGATTTAAAGGCAGTGATGTTCGGGCCAAGAGAAACCCACTTTATCAGATTGATAGCCTGGGAGCCTGACTCTATTAGTGGCAAAGTAAAAAGAAAGCCCATTTGTTTTTGTCTAACAACCTTGTTTTCCCTTTTTCAGAAGAATCTGACAGAGCTGAGGTCCTTTGGGTCACCACCTTCAGCTGTCAGCAATGTCACTGCGGCCGTGATGGTGCTGATGGCCCCGGGAGGAAAGATTCCTAAGGACAGGAGCTGGAAAGCAGCAAAAGCCTCCATGGCCAGGGTGGATGGCTTCCTGGACTCCTTGATCAAGTTTGACAAGGAGAACATCCACGAGAACTGCCTCAAAGCCCTTCAGCCTTATTTGCAAGATCCCAAGTTTAAACCCGAATTTGTGACCACCAAGTCCTATGCCGCAGCTGGCCTCTGCTCCTGGGTGGTAAACATCATGCGCTTCCACGAGGTGTACTGTGACGTGGAGCCAAAGCGGCAGGCTCTGAGCAAAGCCAATGTGGAGCTGGCGGCTGCCCAGGACAAGCTGGCCAGCATCAAGGCCAAAATTGGTGTAAGTTCTTGCCCTTTGGTGGGACCCATCACGCCAGTCACTGCCTGGGGAGAAATCCTCCGCTTTGGAGAAAGCTGCTTCTCTGCACTCCTGTATTTGTAAGGGCAGGGTGGGAATCCAAAGATTCAGGAGACTGAAGTCTTTTCTATCCCTTTTACTGCTGCTTTCTACATTTCATCTGTTCCTCTCCAGCCTTGTTTACACCTTAAGAGGAAAGCTAATTATTAATTCCTATTATTACTACCTAATTTTTAAAATGTAATTTACCTCTACTCATGGGTCATCAGAAAACTCATTATCTCAAATCTGTATGTTCCCAGTGTGCGACACAGTGCCAGGGAAGAGGAACCAGAGGCTGATTCAGAGCGCTGGGAGCATGGCACTGGGCTGGGCTGGTTCCCTGCGCTTGGTCCCTGGCGATGGACATGTTTTGCAGGATGATGACTGCTCTAAGAGGAGTCTAATAATTTGTCACAGCACAGCTCCCTGTTGGCATATCTTGTGCATCATCGTTATTAGATTTTTGCTACTTAAAAAAAAATAATATTATGGAATAGAAGAAATTACTGTGTGATTAAAAGTACATTTCTACAGAGAGCAGCTTCTAAGCCGTTCTCCGTTTCCTTTGGAAAACTATCGCTACGTTAAAATGCATACTGCTCTTCTCTCTCCCTCCCTCCCCGGCCAATACCAGTTAATAGTAAAGTGTGGAAACCAGCCCACGGGGACGCCACCAGCTGGCCCTCAGATGGGTCCCATCACTCACTGTTCTCCAAGTCCTTTCTGATGCAAGCAGCTCATGCTCCAAAATCTGCCTTTTATTAAGGTGCTGTGAATCTGGAATCCCTCTTTGTGAGTGCTTTCCTACTGATACCACAGCTCATGCAAAAACCCTGTTAATAACCAGGGTATGTTGTCAGCTGGGCTGACAGATTTGTATTTAAATAAGTGACTTTGAGATACGCACCTGGAGAGGGGCAGCCCAGTCCCTCCAGCTGAGCTTGTGCGCATACTCATCTCTTCCACCAGCAGATATTCATGTTGGAAAATACATAATTCTTTTGATGCTTCCTAGGGCTTATTATTCTTAAAATGCTCACTACATTTTAAACTAAAAATGTATAAAAAAAAATATAGTCTCCTGAGTTCTCCGGTAGCCCCTTGCTGTTGCAGATGAAAGGAGGGCGGACACAGCACCTGAAGCAGGGATGGATTTAGAGGTCTTTAGTCTCTAATTCTCCCATCTCAGATGTGAAATATGGTGCTGGGGAACTTGTTTCATCCCTTTATGCTGCTCGTTTCCAAAGCTTTTAATGCCCGAGAGTTTCTTTCTTTCATTTTTTTTTTTTTTATGAAGTGGGATTTTGTTAAAGAAAATGGCAATCTTTAGGGGGATTAGTGGTACTCCACTGGCATGCGCTTGCAAAACCAACTGGTTTAGGTGAGTTTTCCCCTCTGCAGGTGGGTAATGATACGCTGCTCGGCATGGGGGTGGATGTGGAGGTATAGTCTTGCTTATCAAGCTGGGATACCTTGGATAACTTCCCTGATGTGAGGTTGATTCATAGCTGCTCACAGCTGGGCCCCGAGCTGTCACATACCCATTTTTAGCAATAAATTAGACTGTTCTGATTGTCAGAAATACTGAAATACCTTTGTCTGCCTGGGGAAGAAGGTTGCTGTGAAGCTGGGGAGGGTAGGCGTAGAAGCAAGACATACATTCACAGTAGCACACAGATGTATTTGTGTGTTATTGCAGGGTGTGTCTGCTGGGATGCTGCAGGTACAATCTGTTCTTCATAGCTCACAGATGCTCATTGATCAGATTGTGCTTGCTTAATGGGATGTTCTAGCTACGAGTGCATGTATGCACACACATTCGTATGCATGCAGACAAAACCTTTTTGTGTTATTAATTCCAAGGCAGGTCAAGGAGAGTCTGCTTTGTGTTTTCCAGTATCCTGGAGAGCTGCAGATATCCCTAATATAATCCTTTTTCATTTTCAGGTTTGTTTCTAGTGTGGAGCTTAAACAGTGTTAAAGTGATTTACAAGCAGTTTAGCCTTAAGCAGTTTGCATCAGTGCAGATAAAAATCAATTATTACTTCTACTTCTCTTATCAGAAGTGAAATGCTCCAAGTGTTTGTGGAAGCTGCTGATTTTAGACCAGAATGTGAACGGCTCTGTCCAAGCAAAGGGCTCCTTTCCCTTTTTTCCAGGTGGTTTGGGCCCTTTCTGCCCCTTCCAAAGCCTTTTGCAGCCCAAATGCAGATGAGATGGTCTCACCCAGTGCTGCTTGGGCTCCTTTGCAGGAGTGTCCCATAGCAGATGCTCAGGCAGCTTTAGGAGCAGAACAACTTTATTGTCTTATTTGTCATATTCCAGGGTGCAGGACGTATGGCTTGGAGATGGTTCAGGCACACCTCCAGCTGTTCAAGGAGCCCCTCGGGGATTTGAGCACAGCTTGGTGAATCAGCAGAACAGCAAGGGGGCTCTCAAGACTGAGATCAAGGGGGCTGCAGCATCAGGAAACACAAAATTCTGTTTTCTTAGCTGCCCTGCTCATTGCTGAGCCATAGAACTGGTTGTTGGTACTTGGCCATAAGGAGCCCCTTTCCCAGTTTAAATTCACACCAGGGCAGAGTCCCAGATAAACTGGTTTTGTGGGTTCTTTGCCTCTGCCCTGTGCTGAGAATGTGCATTACAAGCCTGTAAAATAGCACGGCATGTGGCTGCTCTGCGATGGCTCCTGATGCCACAGCACCATGCAGGGGCTGCACCCGGGGCACCAGCCTGGGCAGTGTGAGTTGTGGTGGAGCTTGGCCAGCTCTGCCCTCAGGGTGAATCATCTCTGGAGGAGGGTTTTCCTTAAAACTGTGCTCTTACTTTCTCCTTTTTTTTGTTTTTTTTTTTTTTTATGTGCAGCGCCTCAATGAGAACCTGGGAAAGCTCACAGCCAAGTTTGAGAAGGCCACTTCAGACAAACTCAAATGTCAGCAAGAAGCTGAAGCTACAGCGTGTACCATCGCTCTTGCAAATCGACTGGTGAGTGTCAGCAGATGCAACTCTAATGGCATGAATGGGAGGTATCAGGTGCTGCGGAGATGCGAACCATGCATGCACAGTACATTACATCCTCTAATTTTTTTGGAACATATTTTCTGCACTACAGCAAGTTTCAGTAATGAAAATGAATTTGCATTGGCTGTTTTCATACATCAGGGTAGGCACTGCTCATATTTAAAGAGACTGGATATACTCTCTTCACAGCTCTCATCTCCTTTTTGTTACTTAAATGCATGATCAGGTACTGATGGGCCAAAACTATATGACTCAAAAATTGTATCGTAAAAACAAATACGGAATATACCAGTAGCTTTGCAGGTTTGGGAATGACAAAAAGTTAATAGTGAAAAGCTCTAAAAAAACAGTGGATGTCCCTGCTCTCAGCCCATTGGTATGCACTGCAGTATGTTTTATCTTCAAAATATGCAGTCACCCAGTCCTCGGTGGGGGCAGCACCCTTGTCACTGCTTCACAGATAAGAAACCGAGGGAGGCAGTGGCTTCTGCTCACACTGTCCCGTTAGCTGGAGCCCTAGCTCACAGCTGATGCTGCAGTTGCCCTTAATGCTTTGCATTTTGGCTTCTACACTGGCCATTAGCTCCGAACAAGCCAGTTCTTCCTCCAGGCAAGGAAACTGGGCTACAGGAGGCCACCTTGTGCTTGAGCTCTGCCCTGGTAGGCAGTGGGGTTGGAGCTGGTTCTATCATCAGGATCTGCTGACTTGAGCTCACCCTCCGGTACGTGAAGGCAGCGTTGGCATCATCTCAGTGGAGAGATGAATGAACTGCAGTGGAGAATGAACTGCGTCCAGTTCTGGGCTCTGGGCTCCCCAGTTCAAGAAGGATGAGGAACTCCTAGAGAGAGTGCCTGGAGAAGAGAAGGTTGAGAGAGGATCTCATAAATACTTACAAATATCTTAAGGGTAGATGTCATGAGGACGGAGCCAGACTCTTCTCAGTGGTTCTCAGCGGCAGGACAAGGGACAATGGGCACAAACTGAAGCAGAAGAGGTTCCAGTTGAATGTGAGGAAGAACTTTGTTACTGTGAAGGTGACAGAGCCCTGGAACAGGCTGCCCGGGGAGGTTGTGGAGTCCCATTCTCTGGAGGTATTCAAATCCTGCCTAGACGATGTCCTGTGTCCCCTGCTCTGGGTGAGCCTGCTTGAGCAGGGGGGTTGAACTGGGTGATCTCTGGAGGACCCTTCCAACCCCTGCCATTCTGGGATTCTGTGAGTGCCCCAATTTTTTGATGCTTTTAAAACATCTGACTTGGTAGACCTGCAAAGAGGATACAAGTAGAGGTACAGACATCTCTGGGCACAGATTTAGGCAGCACACTCCCATACTGCTTCTGCTGCAGCTCTTGGCATGTAAAGTGCCTGCCTTGCCCCGGTTTGGGTGTGAGATGGGTGTGCAACTTGGCACATGGCTCCTGCCCAAGACCTGGGAAACTCACTGAAACACATGGCCGCACAGCCTGATTTTGGTAGCAGCACTGAAAGAAAGTGCTGTGCTTCACTTCCCCCGGGAGCAGTGGAGGTGGTGTGTTCAATGCACTTTCTTTTCATAGTATCATAGAATCGTTTAGGGTGGAAAAGACCTTTAAGATCATCAAGCCCAACTGTTACTGTAACCCTGCCATCCCACCACTAAACCCTGTCTCTAAGCACCTCATCTGCCCAGCTTTTAAATACCCCCAGGGATGGGGACTTAACCCCTTCCCTGGGCAGCCCTTTCCAGTGCTTGACAGCCCGTCTGGGGAAGGCATTTTTCCTAATGTCAAACATAAACCGCCCCTGACACAACTTGAGGCCATTTCCCCTCATCCCATCACCCATTCCCTGGGAGCAGAGCCTGACCCCCCCAGCTCCCCCTTCCTGTCAGGCAGTTGTACGGAGCGATGAGGTCTCCCTTCAGCCTCCTCTTCTCCAGGCTGAACACCCCCAGCTCTCCCAGCTGTTCCCCATCAGCCTTGGGCTCCAGACCCCTCCCCAGCTTTGTTGCCCTTCTATGGACATGTTCCAGCAACACAACGTAACATTGGCCTTTTCCAAGAGTCTGTACCTGTATCTCCTGGAGAGCATCCTGCTCGGTCTGCACATATTAAGGGATGGAAGTTGGTGTCAGTCTGCCTTGTTGAAGCTGCTTCTACTGGTGGGGCTGGTGGCAGTTAAGTCAGAACACAAAGGCACTTCTAGAAGATGGATGCAGGTTTCCCTGCTTCTTTTACCAGCTCATGGCTGTGTTGGGCTGTAATCTGTGTGTAAAGTATCTACTTGTGCCTATCCCAATATAGCATGCAGTAATAAGAATAAAAAGCCAAATGGTTAAACTTTTTCCTTTGGACATGGAGAGTTGTGCTCAGTTCTCTGTTTCATACTCTCAAACCTTCTTAGGTGACCTTCAGCAAATTGCTTTAGCCTGGATTTTCAGAGCTGGGTTTTCAAGTGCGCTCTCAGCCAGTTTGCAGATGACACCAAGCTGAGTGGTGCGGTTGATATGCTAGAGGGACGGGATGTCATCCAGAGAGACCTGGACAGGCTGGAGAGGTGGGCCTGTGTGAACCTCATCAGGTTCAACAAGGCCAAGTGCAAGGTTCTGCACCTGGGTCGGGGTAACCCCCAGTATCAATACAGTCTGGGGGAAGAAAGGATGGAGAGCAGCCCTGCTGAGAGGGACTTGGGGGTGCTGGTGGATGAAAAGCAGGACATGAGCCAGCAAGGTGCGCTGGCAGCCCGGAAGGCCAACCGTATCTTGGGTTGCATCAGGAAAAGCATGGCCAGCAGGTTGAGGGAGGTGATTCTGCCCCTCTACTCTGCTCTGGGGCCAGCTGTGACAGGACAAGGGGTAATGACTTTAAACTAAACCAGGGTAGGTTTAGACTGGATATAAGGAAGAAATTCTTTCCAGTGAGTGTGGTGGAACACTGGAAGGGGTTGCCCAGAGAGGTACTGGAGGCCCCATCCCTGGAAACTTTCAAGACCAGGTTGGACGGGGCTCTGAGCAACCTGATCTAGTTAGCGGTGTCCCTGCTCCCTGCAAGGGGGTTGGACTAGATGACCTCTAGTGGTCCCTTCCAACCCAAAACATTCTATGATTCTATGATTACCAGGGGTTTCTGCTTACTGTGGATCATATGGAAAACAGTGGAAGAATAATATGATTAGGATCCAGGGTGATGTAAAAGTCTGGGCAAGGCCAGGGTTATTCCTGCTAGTGGAAAGTATGACTGTTCAATGCAAATTGTTGGGAGATGAGGAGAGAGGCACTCGGTCCCTGGGAAATCAGCTGTCTCTGCCTGCAGCTGGGATACAACCCGCAGCAGTTGTATGGTGGTTTAATAGAGAATCTGTTCACTTTGAGGTTTTATTTAGAGGTGAAAACTTACCATGCTTGCCATAAGATAGAGAGAAATGGCAGAGAAATGGGGACACTACGTGTTGGTTACATCTCCTTCCCACCCTATGGCTTGGAAACAACTTGAATTGAGACTCCTTTGGATTCCGCAAAGCACTGGCTGCCTTAGCTAGTTGCAGGACAGAGTGGCTGCTGCGAGGTCATAGCCAAGGAGCACTGAACAGGCAACTCTAAATGCAGACAAGAACGAGTACTGTCAGCACCAGTTCCACTGGCTGTTTGTAAAGGCCTGGTTCGAAAGCACAGCTTGCTACTACTGCTATCAAAAATGGATCACTTCTGCAGCGTATGCAAGGAACTACTTGCATCCCAACTTACTGTTGTGCAATGCACACTGTCTCCTGTGTCATCTCTGGCTTTGATCTAGGAATAGATCCTGACAGCCCTTACTGAACTGCAATTTATTTGACATCCAAGATGTGTCACCTGTGTGACCGTGGGCAGAAATATATTCCTAGACTTTGAAATAAACATATTTGAGGTTGTATGAAGAATACACTGAACTAAACACAGTGTTGCTTGGATTGAAAATCAAAGTTGTTTGGACTGAAAATCAAAACAGGGGGATGAAGGCAATCTGAACTGTTACAGTGCTTTACTTTTAGTTTGGCATCTCATGAACTTTAGATGGCCTAGGGAAGATGCTCCTGGATCCAAGGGACAGGGACCAGGGAATGTCTAGGGATCTGTGCACCAGAAAAAGGAGGATGACTGATGGGTGGTATTTGTGAGTGGATATGTGCTAATGTGGCAGATGAAATTTAGTGATGACAAATCCACAATAATGCATGCAGGCAAAACGAACTGTAATCATGCATTTACATTGATAGGTCCTAATTGCACTATTATCACTCACAGAAGAGCTCTTGGAGTTGTTGCAGAGAGTTCTCAGGAACAGCAGCATGGTACTCTACTGGAGGAAAAAAGGCAGAATGAATATTACGAATGGGTAGGAAAAAATCAGGAAGCAGAAGTTAAACAACCATTGCGTCATTCCAGATCTACACTGTGCCTACACCCTGCACACTGAACAGTCGGGTTACCCCATCTCAGGAGGCTGTAGGTGACCTAGAAAAGGTACAAAGACGCATACAACAGCTTCCACATGTGAAGAGAGGAAACAGATTAGGACTCTTCATTTTAGAAAAAGAGTCTGTGCAGGGATAGAAGTGACAGAAACCTATACAATCATGAATAGTATGTAGAAGGTGAATAGAGAATGATTGTTCACTACCCGTCATTATCAAAGAGATAAAGGTAAGCAGATGAGATGGCTTTTAATTTATTACTTGCTAAATAAAAATAATTCCAGTGACTTCTAGGATCTGAGGTGGAAGACACCTGGGATTTCTTTAAGACATTAAAACTGGCAGTACTGTGTGACCCGAGCAAAGAAGAAAAGACCTTCAGGACGAAAGTGGATAAAAAACCAGTCACCTCAAGAAATTAATTAGGAGTATGTAGAGAGCCTACAAGTATTAGGAAAATCAGATCACTAAAGACTTCTTGGTCTTGGGGGCTATGGGAGCAGTATGAGAACTGACCTCAAGGAAGACCTGTAGATGCTTCATCTCTAAAAGCTACAAAGGGAAGATGGAGGAAGTGGACTACTATGCACTGCTACTGATGTTGAGATTAAGGATAATTTAGGTATGATCCTTAAAAAAATTTGATAACTTAAAAATAGTACTTTGCTTCTTTTTCAACAAGTAGGATTACATAAAAACAGATATGCGGGCTGAGACCAGGGTCTGTCCAGCTTCAGCTGAACTCCAGCAAGTGTTCAGAACAGAGGAGGAACAGGACAGGTGTATCCCATGCTGCCCGATCCCTGATATTTTCCATCCTTCATATGTTCCACTTCAAAGAATGAGGGTATACATGATAAGACAGACGTATAAGACTGAGAACATAAAAATGGGAATTCCCATAGATAAAGAGGAAGCATGACCGTAGTTGAACTAACTGCATGGTCTGGATATGGGAAACACAGGAATGGGATGAAATTCAGTAATACAAGTGTAATTATGGATTCATAACAGATTGTTTGTCTCTAAACTAGGAGCACATTGCTGGCAACCAGCGAGGACCACTCGAATCTATTTGTTCAGGCTTTGTCCTACACATTGTGTAGCCCTAAGAGAGGCAGTTGTGGTCCTAATCATATCAAGAGAAGTTTTTTTAAAAAGGAGAAGGGAATATTAACACATGCTGAGATCAGCCAAAGGCACTGGGGAGATCTCTGCAGCTTTGTGAGTAGGATGGTGGTTCATGTTCATGAAAGAGTAACTCAGCTGAAACAGGTTTAGGGACAGCTCTGAGGTTGAACGGGGCAAAGAAAAATATGCAACCTCTCTTTCTTCTCCTGGAAGGAGTCAGACTGCCCAGAAGGCAGGTTTCACTGCTTCAAAGGAGCACAGGTTTGTCGAGGCAGAAAGGCCATCAGAGGTAGCATTGCAGGTGTCTGTTAGTTCTTCTGTTCATCAGAATAATCATAAACCATCTGGATGAGCTGGTGTGTAAGCAGGTCGCACAGTGTCTCAGTGATACAAATAATGAGCAATGATGGAGCCTGTCTATAAAGAATTGTAAAAATGATACCAAGTGATGGAGGTAGGAAATGCCAGGTAGATAAATGTAAAGTAATGTGTATTGGAAAAATTACTTTTTACTTTACATGCCCTGTAAGAGAGGGTGAGCTAGTTATTATTCAGGAATGAAATGGAGTTAAGAGTTCTGTGAGTATGTGAGCTCTGTGCTCCCAGAGGCAAAAAAACCCTCAATGAACCGAAAACCCAAGCCAAAATTGAATGTTAGGTTTTATTAGGAAAAGAAAAGAGAACAAACCAGAGAAAAAAATCACAATCTTGCTATATAAATACATTCTAAATAAATCTTGAGTGTGCAGCTGTACCTCCGCCCCTTCTGCTATACCTCAAAGGATGTTGTAGAATGGAAAATGGTGCAGAAAAGGTAACAATAAAATGAAATGGGATAATAAAGATTACATCATTCAGTAAAGATAAAGATTGCCAGGACAATCAAAAGGCTGCTTCTGTGTGAGAAACTATTGAATAGGCTAAAGCTCTTCAGCCTCAAAAGGAGGCAGCAGAGGGGGTATCAAGGGCTTGAAATCGTGAGTGGTGTGAAGAAGGTGACACAGGCATTATTCAGTGTTTTTCCACTGTGCAGACAGGTTTTAGCAATTGAAAAGGTCAGGCAGCACATTAAAGGATGTACTTTTTTTACTGAAAGAATAGTTAAACCATGTATCTCTTGGCCACAGAATGCTGTAGATGCCAATAGGTTGGTTGGTATCCATGGCAGCTTAGGCTTAGTCATGAAGGAAAAAATCATCAGTGGTTATTAAGCACAAAGATATAAGCTCTGTTGCAGAAGGTCCTTAAACCTCCAGTTGTGGGAGCCTGGGAGATGACGTCAGGAGCTATTACCAGGTGCTCATTTGCGTAGTCTTCCCAAGTCATCTGCCAAGGGCTGCTCTCAGCTGACAAGGTGCCGAAGGAAGTGGACCTTGGGTCTGGCCTGGTAGAGCTGTTCCTGTGTTATGTATTTCAGAGGAGGACTTTTGCTTTGCCAAGCAGAGCACATTCCCTAGAAAACATTGGCTGTTTATAAAGGCATTAGGAGGTAGACAAGGATGAAAGGAGAGCTGTTTGAGCTGGAGGACAGCGTCTGCATGAGAACCGATGGCATAAACTGGCCAGGAGTAAATTTGTGTTGGAAATCTGAAGGTGACTCCTAAGCCTCAGAAGGTAGCAAGATTCTGCTAGAAATAGGACTTTGGTCAAGTTGGAATGTGTGACGGTGGCATTCAGTGAGGATATAAAGGTGCTGCCTTCCCATCCTGAGGACCTGTGTTCTGCATATCAGTTTAAGATGACAAAATAACCCAGTTTAGGGGAATGAGTTATCCAAGGTGTTCATAAGGCTTATCGTAGAGATTTGTGTTAGAGATGGTCCTGTTTCATGTTTAGGTGACCTGGAAGAAGGAGGCATGTTGTATTAGTCACATTTGCAGCACCCGTTATTTGGGAATGTATGCAAAAGAGAAGGATATAGAGGAATTTTTAATAAAAATGAGAAATATGAAAATTAATCCTAAACTCATGTGCACTGTCTACTGAAGAAGAAAAATAGAAAGTGCTGGTTGGCCCTGTTAACAGAGGCCTGTGAGTAGAGGGATGTGTACATTATGTGGATGTTTTGAGAACACCATGACAACAGGAGAGTGATTGTGAACTTGGCCATGAGGTTTGGCATTCTCAGTCTCAAGTCCATGAAGCCAGCTTAAAACCGTTTGGGGTTTTTCTGGCTTGTGAACCTGAAGGGTGCATCCCATTCATATTTCCAAGCTTTGTTTCTCAGTTAATAGAGCTAAAATTTTCTCTTAAAAAAAAAAAAAAAAAGGGTGTATGTATCACACAACTTCACGAATGAAGGGCCAATGGTACCCCCAAAAGTACCAATGGTCAAAGAAATTGTCCATGCATGTAGAGATACGGGACTTGGTTTAGTGGTGGGATGGCAGGGTTAGAGTAACGGTTGAGCTTGATCTTAAAGGTCTTTTCCAACCCAAATGATTCTATGATTCTATATCTTATTTTACAAGGAGGTGCTGTACCCTCTTCAAAGCTGGTAAGCTCCCAGGTGGACTGTTTGTGTATTGGATGCTCGCAAAAAATATCCACGAGGAAGTGTTTTCTAGACAGACCCTTCAGGAAAAGGAAAGTGTAGCTCCAAGGGGATTGTGATCAAAATCAAAATCCCATCTACCTGGGGTAGTAATAAACTTCATGAAATAGCTGCAGGTTGTGGCTGTTGGAAAGGAGTGCTTTGTGTGAATAGGGTGTAACGAGGTGTGAATCTGTGTCATTAAGGCAATTAACAGCTGATGGGCTGCCTCAGAAATCCTTATGCAGATATCTTAATTTTTTTGGGGAAGTGATGGATCCTCCCTTGATGATTTTAGAGGAGTTGTGGAGCAGACAGCTGAGATTTGACTGCAGGACCAGTCTTTCACTGAATGGGGCAGAAGGGTTAGAAAAGTAACCGTTGAATATTTCCCATCCCCAGGTTTTAAGCTTTAGCAAATGACAGTTGATATCAGGAACAAGGTATGGACATGGCCAGATCTTGAGGTATTGCTTAAAGAACCACTGTAATGATCAATTTGACTTGGGAAATCACAGGTTGGGGGACTCGCCTCTGAGAACGTGAGATGGGCTGAAGCCATGAAGGACTTCAAACAGCAACAGAGCACCTTGTGTGGAGATGTCTTGCTGGTTACGGCCTTCATCTCTTACCTGGGCTACTTCACCAAGAAATACCGTCAAGACCTTCTGGATGGAATCTGGAAGCCATATTTGCACCAGCTAAAAGTAAGCCCTGATTTCTCTGGAAAGCCGTTGTTACTGGAACTAACATGGCTATACATTCTGATGTCTGCAGGGGATCCCCCAAGTGAGGGGATCCCCTAAATGAGAGGCATCCCTGTGACCCCACCAAGTTGGACTGAGGAGCAGGACATAGCCACGCTTGATTTACTCCTCTTTGGGGAAGACATTGTGGTGTCCTTGCTCCATGCAAGTGACCTGATTCCTACATGTAGAGAGGAAAATCCCTGATCCAGCAACCCAGACATGGAGCCCAGCACCATTGCTGTGCAGTTTTAACCAGGTGTCAGGGATGGCCTAGAAGGAGGGAGGTAGTATGGAGAAGGAATTGCTTGGAGCAGGCAGAGCTCACTGCCAGCTCTCTTGTAGGCTTGGAAAAACTCCAGATGGTTCTTCATGCTGGACACAAGCTCTGTTCATGCTGGCCATGCCTCTCAGCTGTTTCTACCCATGTCTTGCTGTTTGGAGCAGATGGAGACCGTCGTGTTTCAAACTTGTTTAATATTTCACTAATTTTTAACAGGTCCTCTCATACATGAGTAAATGTAAGTGCTTGGTCTCCTGCAGGACTGAGCTTTTGCACATCAGTACAGTATAAACCCTGCTGAAATGCCAAGAAGCTTTTAAATGAGGTCGCAAATGTACAGTGATGCCCACATCAAAAAGCTGAGGAAATCACCAAGTTTCTTAGGTTGAGAGAGGAAAACTTCATTCTGCATTTCTTAATACTAAGCCAAAAATTTAGTTAGGAAAAACAGTATTGTCCCAAAAGTTACCTGACCCTGTGCTTAGAAATTTTAACGAAATGCCTGTATTTCTAATGGAAAATTTAAGGCTCATTCTGCTTAGGTATGGCACAGATAATTTTCGGACTGGCACACCCAGAAATGGCTTCCCGTGTCAGAGAATTGTTTCTGGAACTGCTAATGCTGTTTTGCAACCCAACAGCAGGCTTACCAGGGTGTTAATTACGTTCTTCCAAGCTGTCTCGGAGAGCTTTACAGGGCAGAGTGAGATCTGAGCCCACTTGTCTGGGCTGTGGTCCTTCCAGGTGCTTAGTGGTCCTCAGGCAAAAATTCTGCTTAGGTATGGCACAGATAATTTTCGGACTGGCACACCCAGAAATGGCTTCCCGTGTCAGAGAATTGTTTCTGGAACTGCTAATGCTGTTTTGCAACCCAACAGCAGGCTTACCAGGGTGTTAATTACGTTCTTCCAAGCTGTCTCGGAGAGCTTTACAGGGCAGAGTGAGATCTGAGCCCACTTGTCTGGGCTGTGGTCCTTCCAGGTGCTTAGTGGTCTTCAGGCAAAAATATTTGGGTTGCTTGCATAAGTTATGTTCATTTACAACAGGATTGGGAAACAATACTAGATCAAAACTATCCCATAGAATAGGAAGCCACTGATAAATATGATTTACCAGTTTTTAATTATTCTAACTTTTCTTGAAATATTTTCCTTACTCATCTTTGGAATATGTTGCAAGTTACGCTTGCTGCTTTTAACTGACACACTAGGAAGCATTTCTCCTTTCCTCCCAGGTGCCAATCCCTGTAACTTCATCCCTTGATCCTCTGACCATGCTGACAGATGAGGCTGATGTAGCGACTTGGCAGAACGAAGGCCTGCCAGCTGATCGGATGTCCACTGAAAATGCCACCATCCTCACCAACTGTGAGCGCTGGCCCCTCATGGTGGATCCCCAGCTGCAGGGCATCAAATGGATCAAAACAAAGTATGGCGAAGACCTCAGAGTGATCCGAATTGGGCAGAAGGGGTAAACATCAGCTTTATCACATAGTCATACCTGTTAATGGTTGTCTGCCTGTCATATATGATGAACAGCGTATATTTAACTGCAACCATGTGAGCCAATTACATTGAGGAAAACCCCCAAAAGTGTTTGTTCATTAGCTGCTTATTTATTACTAAAATGATAGAGATTTCTCATTAAATAGAGAGTCTGTTTAGTGCTTGGCTCAGTTACCATAGAAACACTTCTGAAACTGGGAATGGAGCGTGCTATGTGCTGGAGGCTGAGTTACTATGGCATCCTCCATTGGACTAGTCTTCTGTGTTTTGTCCTGACTCAGTTTCACCCAGGAGGATGAGTAGGGCTTCCAACATCTTAGAAGAAGACAGAGGGCCTGGGCACAGAGGGTGAAGCTGCCATGAGGGTCACAATGCCCTGAAGACCAACTGGGTAACTGAACCTACACTTGCACCAGCTGGATGTTCCCATTGCAGCATCTCTGCATTGATCTGGCTAAATCTTTTATGGGAAGTCTTTTCCACTCCTGTCTCTTACCTTTGGTCGGCATACAGACCAGTCTTCTGCTATGTCAGTTTGCACCTATTTCTACCCACTAGGGAGGAGTCCCAGCTGGGATGGAGCAGACCCAGAGTCAAATCCCTGCTTGGATATGAGCACTGAGATTTTTTTTTTTTAATACAGAGCAAAACATTGGCAACAGGCAAGAGTGACCCAAGCTTGGTGCTTACAAATTCATGTATATTTGGAAATTTCTTTGGGTTGCCCAAGCTGTTTTGCTGGTGCCTCCTCTGCTTTCCTGACAGAAAATAACAAGAATTTATTAGATTTGATCTCGTGTGGGATGAAAATACAGCTTATTTTTCATTAGAGCAAATTTCTGTTTCTTGGTCAGCCTGGTCACCATGCACTGCTGTTATTCAAAGGGGTCTGTGGAAAAGTAAGGATCCCAGAGGAAGCACATAAATACAAACCTCCAGGATGGAACAAGAGGAATAGACCCTGTTGCATTCATGTGCTGTCATTACAGCCCACTGTGCAAACACAGCTTCTCTTTTCCCCTCCCTCCCTGGCCACACACCAGGCTGGCATCCCCACTAAGAGGGGCATTTAGCCTGTTGCTGTGATGTCTCAGGGTCATTGGCTAAAACCATAACTCACTGCCCCATTACAGTAAATAAGGGAAATGGTGCTGCTTTGCTTTCAACTGCTTTAAGAGGTTTAACCCCACATCCCTCTCTCCTTCAGGAAAAGGCCACTTGAGCAGCTTTGGGGTCAGCTGCTGTCATTCTCTCTGACTGTTTCTTTGTATAAAATATTCCTGGACTCAGAAAAATGGGGTCTGCTGATCAAGGATGGGGATTGCATTGTGTCTACATATTCCTTTAAAAGTCGGGCCTAAAGGTCACTCTGAACTTCTTGTCTTGGATCTATCACCTCTTGAGGTCCCAAGCTTAGACGAGGAACCTAAATTTTAGCCAGGAGAGTTAGCTGGAGTGATTCAGTGCAACAGTGATAGTGTAACAGCACCTGGAGCATCCTCACCACCTGCCCAGGGCCCTTCTCTCCCCTTTGCAGAGAAGCTGTGTGAAGTGCAGAGCAGCGTCCAAGGAGAGAGCACAAGCACTTGACCCTGATCTTCTCAATACAAAGCACTGCAATGCAGAGCATCCTCCTTTCACAGTTAGGCACTGGGCAAAAGGGTCCAATTCCCTCATGAGGAAAGAAGCTGTCCTAAATGTGACCCTAAACCCTGGGCAAAATGAAGCTGAAACCTGCTCTTCATAGAATCATTTAGGTTGGAAGAGACCTTTAATCTCATCAAGCCCAACCGTTACCCTAACCCTGCCATCCCACCACTAAACCATGGCCCTAAACACCTTGTCTGCCTGGCTTTTAAATACATCCTTGCTTTTAACCAAGATTAATGGCATCAGTGGGTTCTGGAGGAAACAAAGTATTTGTTAAAAATAACTCCAAGCTGTCTCATCTTTGTTCACTGATGCCCATGTTCTTTTCTTGGGAAAGAAGACAGAGTTATTATTGCTTGCCCTTGGGAGGTCTGAGACCTGCTTCTCTTTGTTGGGAAGCCAAGACGTTGCCAGTGCCACTTTCTGCTCTATCTCACCCCTCTTTCTCCCTTGCAACTGCTGGCACGTGTGTGTAGCTGCCATCAGTGTGGAGCTCCCCTCTGCCCCCCTCCCATCCTCCTTGCTGGAAAGCATCACATCCAGCCTTGCTGCCGTGGGTACCAATGCCATTTCCCACAGGTATCTGGACACGATGGAACGAGCCCTGGCTGCAGGAGAACTGGTTTTGATTGAAAACCTGGAGGAATCCGTGGATCCAGTTCTGGGGCCATTACTGGGGCGAGAAACAATCAAGAAAGGGAGGTGAGCTTCGGGAGGTTTAATGGCATGTGGGAATGGGTTCTTTGTGCTGTTGTGCTTTCTGTTCCCAACCTCAAATCCTGGGTGTTCATATACAGCAGCACTAACATTCTGCCTTCAGAAGTGAGGGCATTTTAAATCAGGAAATTGCAGGTAATTCAGTCATAGGATGGCTTTGAAATAAATCTAGATTTTTCATTTTGTTAGACAGCATCGTTCAAACCTCATGTAAAAGAGAGCCCTATAATTCCCTGTTTGTATAGTGACCTTGGTGTCTAACTGTCCTGACACTGAATTATAACCAAAATAGCTATTGCTGTTGTGAAGAAAAAGTAATCTTGACTTTTAGCAAACACTGCACACTGCTTAGGAATACAGCAACAGGTTTAAGGATTAAGAATATGTGTTTCTTAATGAGGTCAAGTTCTTCATGGCAGCTGCTGGTCCCCCTCCAGCCGAGAGGAGGTCAGCGAGAAGGGCAGCAAGGGAGTTCACTTCTTCCTTCTTTCTGTACGTAGAATAAAATAAGCACATTTTTAGTGTGTGCTCAAATAATGGCAACAAATAAAATCTCGTGCTCGGTGCTGAACTTGGTTCAGGGACTCTTTTGATGTTGTTTCACTGGCTTTTGCAAAGCGGAGTTGTCTGCCTTTAGAGAGACGCCCGTCAGTTGGGCTTTTAAAAGTCTCTGCCACCAGCAGCTTTGCCACTTGCAGGAGCCCGGTGTGGGCTGACCCCAGTGCTTGCCGCAGTGCCTCACGGTACGGTCCTGCTCTTGGCTTTGTGCAGTAAATAACAAAAAGCCAGTTCAGCTCTGTCTTTCACTGTCCTTAAGTTCCTTAAGGATCATTTCCTTACTTGCCTAAAATATCCTAGGATGATGTAAAGTGCTGTGAAAGGCAAGCTGTCCAGAAAGTTTGCAAGAGGAAAACATCATGAGAAGGGTGGCTGGTTGTGGGTTCAGCTGCAGGATGGAGGGGAAGGATGATTTCAGAGGGAATGGCAGTCCCAGTAAAGGGGATTGAAACGTTTGAAAGTGGAGATAGGGGGTACAGCAGAGGTGGTGGGACTCCTGAGCCCCCCTGCAGTGAAAAACTCACTCATCCCCTTTGGGGACTGTACATCTCTGCTCTCAAAAGTCCCTGTGAAATCATGTGTTATCTAAGAAAGGGAAAATAAGTCATAAATCAAATAAAAAGTCTGTAGGTTTCACTTTTTCCAGGACATGAGCCCAGACCCCACAGACAGAGGCTGGTAGTCCCAGAGCAAGATTTTTTGAAGTCCGGGTTCTAAGCACTATCTCTGCCTGCTGATGTGAGCTGTGTGTACTGTGTGATGTCTCTCTGCCTCAGCTTCACAGCTATAAAAGCAATCAAGATGGCCAAAAGGACACCTAGAGAACTCATGTTTGACTGGAAAGCATGTTCAAATTCCCATGATAATGCCACTGACATAAGAGTCCAGCTGCATCCCTGAAATCCTTTCCAGTTTCTCTTTTCCTCTGGTTCCCATGGGCTTTGTTAAATTTGGGTTCAGAGCATGTTGATTCTGGGGGTCGCTGTGAATTTTAGACTTGATGTCAGAAATGTGGAATAGGAGAAGGCTGGGGGTTTCCGAGTGATGTTGCCTCCCAGGAGTGGCAACCAGCCACTCTCCTAATCTGCCTTCGCTGCTCAAGCTCAGTGTGACCACGGAGTTAACCTGATCTGGCTAATTAAAATCTCAGTGCTGAGAGGTTTTTCCTCCACATAATTCCAACTTTAGGTACAATACAGCCTCTGTAAAAAGCAAGGAAGGTTCATGGTTGAACTGGCCATCCTGCTGCTGGAAACTGTGAGCCTTCTCAAATAGGATCCAAAATTCAGGGCAACTGTCTGGGGTTTTTATCCTAAATAAGAAGTGATTCAGGTGTGTCTAATTTTAAATACTTTTTGCTTTAATAGTGATTTCTACCTGAAGAGTGCAATGTCCCATGCTGGTAGATGCCATTGACCGATACCACCATTGGTCTTTGGGTGAAATGTCCCGGAGGAGATGTGCACTCATGCTTCTTTTGCTCTAATGTCAGGTACATTAAGATCGGGGACAAGGAGTGTGACTTCAACCCTGCTTTCCGTCTTATTCTCCACACAAAGCTGGCAAACCCCCACTTCCAACCCGAGCTTCAGGCACAGTGCACCCTCATCAACTTCACCGTCACACAAGATGGCTTGGAGGACCAGCTGCTCGCGGCGGTGGTCAACATGGAGAGGCCTGACTTGGAAGAGCTTAAGGTCAGTAGCTGGGAGTTTACACTGTGAGCAAGTATAAATAATAACAATACCATTATTAATAACAAATAATGATTATTTTTGTAATTTAAGACAAATAGCATTTCATATGCAAGGTTGCAGAAATTGCTGGGCTCATCACAAAATCAAGAAATTTTCCTTGAATTACAAACACTGAGGAATTTTTTCTTCACTCTTTTGTTTTCTTGGTATTTTGGGAACACTTAAAAGTGCAAGTTTTTTCTCCAAAAATTTGGGAAGAAATCTCTTTGTTTTCCTACTGAAAATACTGAGATTCTCATTATATCAGGTTTTTCTGGACTTAACAGGTTTAATTTTGGAGGTAGGATTAACCTCACTTAATTTTAGGCATTTATGGTATAGGATTCCCACTGTAAATATTGTGAGGCTGGTAATGAATATTTTCTGTTCTGGTTCTTCCTCCCACTTGTTTGTAACAGGCCAAAA
The DNA here is from genome assembly GCF_000687185.1 of Egretta garzetta. Classification (NCBI taxonomy): domain Eukaryota; kingdom Metazoa; phylum Chordata; class Aves; order Pelecaniformes; family Ardeidae; genus Egretta; species Egretta garzetta. The sequence goes on along the minus strand of NW_009266282.1, from coordinate 1,036,966 downwards.
CGTTCTCTCTCTCTCTCTCTCTCTCTTAATAAGTATGGCTTCGGTTTCAAGATAATTTTTAAAAGAAAATCCTTTGTTCTAATAGCATATCTAACAATGTAACGAATATGTATAATACTAAATATTTACTGAGAGTGGGAATAAATTTGGTGCACATGTTCAGTCAGGCCAGGCCAGTTTTGTAATAATCTTTCCATTTAATGAGGTTCTAAAGTACGTTAGCTGTGCAGCCTTAATGATGCATTTAGTTTTAAACAGGCTCATGTGCTAACGAGCCAAAAGATGGCATCAAAAATACATAATGAACTGATTTAATGCGCAAGCCATGGCTATCTTGCTGGAACCATGAGGGACCCAAAGGCCCCCCTTGCGCATGTTGTGAATGCTGCAAACAGCCACTTCCCTTTGCTGATTTGCACTGAAGGGGGCTGGGGGGGGGCTGACCATGATTAACATAGCGGTGTCATTAATTGCTGCTATATTAAGGACTGTTCCTCGTAGCCTCTGCAGCATCACTGTTAATGGTTGCTGTCACAATAAGAAAGACAAATTCAATATCATGTGCAGTCAACAAATCTACAATTAGGCTCTGCAAATTAGTAACCTGAAATTGGCAGCACTTCCCTCCCGTGCTGTAAGAGAACTGTGTATTAGAAAGCAGTGAAAATGGTGTGAATTAGAGATCGCATTTTTTGAAGTCCCTGCTTCTTCAGGGCATGCATGTTGTGGAAGAAGGAGGTTGGGCACAGGACCAGGGGAATGCATCCCCAGGTGCCAGCTACGCCCCCGGCTGTGGGGGATCTGGGGCTGTAGTCTCGCTTTAGAAAGCACTGAGGAGATACAGATTGGTGTGGGATGTAATTTTCTTTTTATTTAAGAATATTGAAGACCTTTTTCTCGATATCACCACAGCAAGATAATACCAGAGCCCACTCTCTCTCCACTTCCTCATCTACTTCCCTCCTCTTGCACTCCTGCTGCCTCCTATCAGGGAGGAGAAAACCAGCCTGGTGTCCAAGACGTTCTACTGGGTGGTGAATCAAAAACCCCTCTTCTCTGCTGGGATAAAAGGAGAGACTTGTCTCCTTGGACATGGTGAGGGGGCTGGCAATGGCTGTGGCCGCTGACCACTGTGGGTGACTGCTCGCCAGGGGGTCGGTGCCTTCTGCCCCTTGTCTATTCAGTGATGTGAAAAAAGCCACAACTGTTGTCTGATAGCTGGGGGCAGCTCCTTGAAGACACAGATTGGAATCTTTGGATTCCCCAAAAGAGAGGGCACTTGTCTAGGTGTTTTTCAATCCCTCCTCTCTCCCCTGGGACAGAAGGGACAGGAGTTTGGCGTCTGGGGAAGGCTTAGGGCTCTGGCTCATGGGCAGATGGAGGTGATTCCTCCTGTACGGGACAACAGTTACTAAGCTCAAAATCTTGTTATGGGCAAAGATGGAGCACACCTTTTATGTGGCGCTCAGAATTTATTGTTAATAACCTAATCAAAATTCATCAAACAGCTATTATTAATCCAATTACAATAACACTAACATTTTAAAAATGTTTTCCCAACACAGCTTGTTTCCCTAATATTTTTCTGCATTGATTCCCAGTTATTCAGTCTTTCTGTTCCTTCTTGTCTTTGAAGCTGTCTTTATCCGATTCGCAGGATTGCACTCCTGTTACAGTGGGTGTTCAGAGCCTGAGACCACATTTGCACTCTACTGTGTTTTTGTTCTAGAGATAGATCGATCTGCCCAGAACAACTGCTTGCCCTGACTCTAAATTAAGGCCAGGCTTAAACAGGTTAATGCAGTAGTGACCTGGCTGGCAATATGACAATATATGACAATAACAGCTGGGAGAAGCTAAAACCAGTTTAGGTCACAGCAAGCAAAGCCAAGTCCTGAGACCTTCTCTCTCAAGTCAGTACAAACCCTCTGGACTTCAACTTGTCTCATTTGCAATTTCCTTTGGCAAGGATGACTGTGGTCCCTGTGCTGGTGGTGCTGCCTGTGGTCCACGTGGTCTTACCAGGGCTAGTTTCAGGTATCTCCCACCTTCACCAGACTTCACTGTTTGGACTGAAATGTCTTGGATGGCATTTGCCTTAAATTCATTGTCTGTTTAGTGCTGAGAACAGCCTTAGGAAGAGTATTTTGGTAGCTGCGTCCCAAGCTGTAGGTGGATAAGTCATCAGTTAGGGTTCTGCCTTGCTGATTCCATAGGTAAAGTGTGTGTGAAAGTCCCTGCACATTTAGGCTGGGATGAACAATGTTGAGGTTCTTCAGGAAAAACGGTGCTCTGCAGGAGCAGACTGAAAATACAGGGATTTTTTTTTTCTCTGGTTTGTGATGTTAAAATAATGCAATAAAACCAGCAGAAAGGACAAGGAGAGGAAAGTGGCTGCTGCGGCTGAGCTAGGAAGGGGTTGGTAGCAAAGCCAGCAAAACTGGCCTGTAGCTCTGGTGAATTTTTTTTTGTTGTTGTTTCATGGAATGAAATTTTGAAGGCTCTCAGAGTAACCTGTTTCCCAGAAGTAGCGCTGTTATATGTCAACTGTGAAATAACAGATAATGAGCTCCACTGCAGAAAGAAGAAATGCTGACCTTGCCCCTGCTGAAAACAAAAGCATGATAAAGCTGCAACAGATGCAGGCTGTTGTGGGGAATACAGCATTGTACGCACTTCTAAGGGTGCATTTCAGAAATTGCGTGGTGATTACAAGTTATTGGAGCAAAAATCACTCACATCCTCATTAATAACTCCAGGGCTTACAGTCCACAGTCTGGAATAATATCTTGCAAAATGTCATTTTTCAAGGCATGCTATGCTTGAATGACAGGAACGCACAACATTAGGAGTGTTAGTTTTCTGTTTCAAGACTTGTAAAATATTTACTACCATGGGCAAACTCCTGTGTGTAATGCCTACAGAACAGGCCTTTAGAAGCAGCCATTTATAGCTGAAATACCAAGAAAAGGCATGGTTCGGTGCACACTCTGCTGAATGCTTGGCTGGAAATTAGCACAGAATGAGTGTGTGTGCAGCAAGGATATGAAATTTCAGCCTAAATATTGAAAGATGACTTACTAATGAAAGAGTTACTTAATCTGTTTGAAAATCTCTGACAACAGAACAAACGCTGCTGTTCCCGTATGTGTTGTGGGACTGGAACAGATATAGGGTCACTTTTCCCATTCCTGGGGCTCTTCCAGACCCTGTAGGTTGTTGGAAGGTGTGGATATGTTTTCAAAAACTGTATCTGGAGCATTAAATAATTTGACTTAAGACACTGAATCTGTCATGTGCCAGTCGCCATGGTCCAGAACTTGCCTCAATTCCACCTGCATCATATCTGCCACTTCATGGAGCTGGCTATTTTTTTGCAGGGCTATAAAACACTCTTTTGAAAGTTACTTGAATTTCTTGGTTGTGTCACTTAAATACAGTCTGAGGATTTAAAACTGTGTGTCACAAAGTAGTGTTTTATGTACCAGGGTGTTAGGGATTGACTTCATTTATGTCAAGAATAATCACCAGGCTTATATCTTAGCAGCATCCAAATCAGATGCTCAGCTTTCCCACAGGATGTTTTCCATGATAACGCTAAAAATAGGTGTTCACAATAGGATCATATGATGGAATAACAGAATATACCTGAAATCCAGGAAAGATGCCATTTCCCCGAACAAACACATAGAATAGGGCAATCATGTTTCATGAGAGAAAGCCTATTCTGCAGGATCAGCTCAAAAAGGAGCCGGATGAGAGTCTTTGTTTTCACCATGAACAGCATTAATGACTGGTATCTTTGCAGAAGAGAGGGAAATGGAACAAGTGTCTGGAGGGGGCATTTCACAGAAACTGGAAGAATTTGCACTGTAATTCAGAAGATCTGCCCTTGAGGCTAGATGGTTGTTACTGGTCTGTACCTGCTTGGCCATCTTTGTGATGAGTTTGCAAATCCTTTGGCAGGGGGACTTTGTGTTTGCATCGTTATACTTCTAGCACAGTAATCCACTGGTCCCAGTGAGATGTCAAGGCCAGAATACAAACGGAAGCACCAATCAAGTGAGGTTTTGACTTTGCCCTCAGTTCTCAGCCTGAGATGCATTGTGCTCATCTCTGGACCGAAATGACCTTGTGTTAGGATCCAATTTTTTTGCATGAGAGGAAGGCCCCCTTGCTTTCTAGTGAGCCTCAGGTGAATCTGGGAGGCTAGGGGTGGCTAGACCAACCTCTCATTTTCAGGTTTGATCCTTTGAGCAAGGTTAAGATACAAACAAACTCAGATGTTGTAAACCCACCCGTTTATTATCTGTTTGGGGGAAAGAGAGAAAGCAGCAATAGGAAAGGAAGGAAGGAAAGATGGGAAATTAAGCAAGAGTTCTGAACAGAAGAGCGCAGACAGTCACCACCATGGATCCGCAACATCCTGGGGGTCTGTGCTTCTTCGATGGCGGGTGATCACACACATGGGGTTGGTGGTCATGCAGGGTCTTCATTGGTCTCACAGGGTCCTCAGTAATCATGCAGAGTTTTTGGGTGTCTCCTACGAGGTTGGTGGTTGCCCAGGGTCTTTGGTGGGCTCCTGTGGGGTCGGTGATTGCACACAGGGTCTGAGACTGCGGCCTTTTATAGGCTGTGTGCCTAAGGCATGTGCTTCTACAGGCCCTCGGCAACAGCTTCACCCCTGTGCCGTGCTTGCCCAGGGCAGCAGCTCGCATCTCCTGTCTGAGCCCCTCTCCTGTGCCTGGGGTCTCACGCACCAACCATGTGCACATGCCCCCAGCCGGTTGCTGGCACCTGATAGGGTGTCACCAGGGCCTTGCCGCCATCCTTGTGGCTATGGAGGCACGGTGGCAGCTTGCACAACTGCCCTGCAAGGTCCTGTTAGCTTAATGTGGGCAAGCTTTGAGACAAATGTCCAGCAAGTCCATCCCTCACACCTTGCTGTTGGTTTTGCCATCAAGTTTTAGCCCTGTGGTCCTCATTGCTGGTGTGACTGGTGGTGGTGTGTAGTGGCAAGTGTAGATGTTCACCCAGAAGGGTGAGAAGCAGCAGGGACTCTCCAGGCTGACTTGAGCCCAATAAATAAATACTTCTAAGAGAGAGATGCAGGTTGTATGTTTGAGATGGGGGTAAAGGGTCTTTTCCTCCTGATAAATTTCCAGCATTTTAATGCATTACTAGCGAAAGGGCTCGGTTACCTGGTGCTTTCTGTGCTGTTCAAGGTTTCTCTGAGTTGATGGCTTGTTGGATATGGAGTGATCTCCAGAGCTCTGCCCGTGCCCAGGAGTCGCAGAGAGCAGGAGTAAGCAATATTGAACTATGGCAAATGTCAGTTAGAAGCCTGTTCCCACATGAAGGTGTTTAATCCATACTTTAACTACATGTTTTGTGGCTAAAACTTTCTGAATTTATTGTTTACAGTCAGATCTCACAAAGCAACAGAATGGATTCAAAATCAGCTTGAAAACCTTAGAGGACAACTTGCTCTCTCGGTTGTCATCAGCATCTGGGAACTTCCTGGGAGACACAGCGTTGGTTGAGAACTTGGAGATCACTAAACAGACAGCTGCAGAAATTGAAGAGAAGGTACAAAGACAGGGATAGCCTAGCAAAAAGCATGTGTGTGATGTTATCTTTAAGATTTTCTGGGTGGCACATAACTTCTTTAGTCTGCCCATCTCTGACTCTTCTGCTGAGTAGAGAGTAGAAAGTGGTAGAAATTGAAGTGCTCTCCATTCTGGACAGCTTCAGGCCATTTAATTCTTTGGAGTTTTTCTATGTTAAATGGCCTATTTAAGACCAAGAGAAAATGTCAGTGCCTGTTGTAAAGACAATAAAACTTACACACTGTATCAAGGCAGCTTTAAACCGTTCCAGTGCAATCCTGAATATATCATACTTCCTCAATTAAACTGGATTTTAGTACTGACCGGGGACTGGAACCTGTTGAGTTTGAGATCTCGAGTAAATCTGCACGAACTTGGGTATTTCATATCCTTCCATTTCTTAGAATATAAATCAGCACTGTGCAGTGTCAGCATTGCCACCTACCCCATTCACCTTGCTCGCTAGACCGGGTCAGTTAATGCACAGTGCTTTTCCCCTGCCACTGAGGCAACTTGAGAAGTGCGGTTGTCATGTCAGGATTGCGACAGGACTCCTGTGTGACCATTCTCAGCTGCTTTCCTCCACAGTCCTCCCATCTTCACAGCCCACACTTGTCCTGCCCCATGCTGCCTAGATGAGTAACCCACATGCTGGGGCCGGGCTGCAACTGCCTCTCACTTCCCAGCGCTCCCTAGCAACCAAGGAACTAAGTGATCTTCCACGTTAAAAATTATGAATTATTTCTGCTAGCCATTCATGGTACATCAGATGCATTCAGCTCCTTAAGGAGGGTTTGATTGAACCGCCAAAGGGGGATGTTGAAGGGATGTTTTGACCTGGCAAGCTAGGCATCTCCCTCTTGAAGTAGGTGTTCTTGAAGCACTTCAATTTCTAAACAAGTTGTGGTTGTAAAGACGGTCACTGCCAGCTCTTTGGCAACAGGGATGAATTTTGGAGTTTGCACCTGGGTTTTATGGGTTCGGTACCCACATGGAAAGCTGTCTCAGAGCCTGTTAGAGGTCTGCTTCTCAAGTCAACCCTTAGTCTGTTCTTGGTCTGTCTACCCAAAGAAAAACATTCAGCCAACATTTTCCTTCCTATGGAAGTCCTCCCTGCTCTATTTATGGAAAGCCATTGTCTTCCCTACCTCTGGCTTTATTTGTCTAGATTTATTAGTCGTTTGGGGGATGGGATATCTAAAAGTTGCCTGGGTCTAAGCTAGACTCTGGGCTCCCTTTATAGTCAGTGGAGATACATGGGTGCTGCCAGAAAGAGGACTTATCTGATGCAGATGGGTGATTCATGGCCCATGCAGATGCTTGTTTCTGCAGTAGACATTGAAGCTGCTCTTTGGGGGGGCTCACGGGGTTGGACAAACAGCCTAATCCCACAGATCCCAACATGTTCTGGTTGCACACAACAGATTAAGGCTCAGTCTGTGCTTTGCTGGGAAGGTTTGATGTGCCCCAGCCTGAAGTGCTCACACCAGCTCAGGTCATGGCAGAGGGAGACCCAGTGGGGTGCATTTCAGTGAGGGCTATATCATGCCCTGCTGGCTTGTACAACATGTGCTGAGCCCTTTTCTGCCACATCCCCATTGCATGGTTTGCTGAGCTAGCTGGGTCAGCACTGGCTCGGCCACATGTGGCTGTGTTGCAAGATGCTTATGACTGTACATAGCCAGAGCCTAAAATAATCCACAAGAGGCTCGAGGATGTCACTTTATGCTTCTGAAGTGGAATGAAAGAATGAATGGGACTGAGATGAGAATAGGGTGATGTATTTGCCAAATGGATTTTCACCATGTGCATCACAGCAGCTATGCAGACACCTGGTCAGCAAGGCAGAGGTGTGTTCAATGCTGGTGAGGAAAGGCAGCAAATAGCCATTATAAATTAGCAATTCTCAGTCTTGGGGGAAGCTGCCTTGAGAGCAGCACTGAGTCTGTTCAGCCCTGTGTTATTAATGACCTGCACAGGAGGGGGGCAATTAACGGGAGAAACTCATTGATGAGAAAAACAATTCTAGTTAGTAAAGAGCAGGGATCCTAGTGAGAAGCCTGGAGGGAGCTTGGGAAAAAGGAGGATTGGGCAACAGGGTGGTAAATGCAGTTAAATGGAGAATATGCCAGAGGAAGGGGGATGTTGGGAGTAGGCGGCTCAAGCCTGGCTGCACCATGGCTCAGAGGGCAGAGGCTGGTCTCTGCAGTGGTCACATGCAGGTTGCCCAATGCTTGGCCTGACATCATGGTAGATGTCAACCCTCTCCTGGGCTGCATGCTCAATTCACAAGGAGATTTTCACAGCAATTTTGTTCTGTCTTTTCCTCCCAGGTCCAGGAGTCTAAGATGACAGAAACCAAGATTAACGAAGCCAGAGAGCACTACAGGCCTGCTGCTGCACGGGCCTCTCTGCTGTACTTCACCATGAACGACCTCCATGCCATCCATCCCATGTACCAGTTCTCTCTGAAGGTACTGTCCCCATGAGCCAGTGGCCATGCCCACGGCTGCGGCAGGCAGAGCTGCTGCCTCACTGTTGGGCCGAGGCCAACTGTATGAGGTTCAACAAGGCCAAGTGCTGGGAGCTGCACTTGGGTCACAACAACGCCACACAATGCTTACAGGCATGCAGAAGAGTGGCTGGAGAGCTGCCTGTCGGGAAAGGACCTAGGGGGCAACAAAGCTGAGGAGGGGTCTGGAGCCCAAGGCTGCTGGGGAGTGTCTGGGGGAGCTGGAGGTGTTTAGCCTGGAGAAGAGGAGGCTGAGGGGAGCCCTTAATGCTCCCTACAACTGCCTAACAAGACGGGTGAGACGGGGGGGCTCTGCTCCCAGGGAATGGGAGATGGGAAAAGGGGAAACAGCCTCAGGTTGTGCCAGGGCAGATTTAGGTTGGACACTGGGAAAAATTCCTTCCCCAAAAGGCTTGTCAAGCACTGGAAGGGGCTGCCCAGGGAAGGGGTTGAGTCCCCGTCCCTGGGGGTATTTAAAAGCCGGGCAGACAAGGTGCTTAGGGTCAGGATTTAGTGGTGGGATGGCAGGGTTACGGTAACAGTTGGGCTTGATGATCTTAAATGTCTTTTCCAACCTTAATGATTCTATGATTCTCTTTCTTGCTGAGGTTCAAAGTCATCTTGGGCCTCTTGGGGATGTTTGAACTCCCAGACAAAAAGCTGGTCTAACATAAACCGTTCTGCTGATCTGTCTTTATGGAAAATTTTCCTGTAATTTATTTCTTTATAAGTCTGCTTAGCATCCATTATTCTTGTGTTGCAGTAGCGTTTAGCACTCACTGAGAAAGATTTGTCCAAAACTTACTGCAAATGCTGAGCAGAGCGTGCTTATTGCTGCCCTCGGTGGAAGGAGCAGAGTTTTGGCAGGACCTGCAAAGACCCAGTGAGGAGTGGTCTGAATGCCAAAAGAAAAGGTCCCTCTGCGTCCAGTACTGAATGTGGGCCAGGGTCCCTACTCGGCTCTGAATTTGCCAGTCAGCCCACCACAGGATATCAGACTGGGATCAGGTTAGATAAGCCTTAAATAGCTTTTCTTTCTTTTCTTGGTTTCTTTCTAAGCAGTTGAAGTCTTGTGGAAAGGCACAGTCTTAGCGACGTGTTAACATCATTTATTACTAAAAATCCAGGAAGTTTCTTTGCAGAGCAGAACTTTACAAGCCATTTATTCTTTCTTCCATATTGATAGCCTTGGCCTGGCAGAACAAGATGAACAATGGATTTAATATCATATGGGCAAAGAGCCAACAAAATACTTTTTTCTATGTATTTTATATATTTATGCACAGAGATTTTGCACAGCATTTGGAGTCACTTGCCCCGCCAGTTAATATTTTCTTTATAGTTACATTAGTTCTGTATCTGTGATGTCATCAGGTTTATGATGCCTGTGCAGATATTTCATGAGTTAATAGGAATCACTGCAGCCCTTAACAATTATCCAAGACCTTGATGTTGAAACAGTCCTGACTTCCCAGATGACAAAGTATTTAAACACCACATCACTCTCTAAACACTGTCCTGTCCCACTGAGACCACGTCACCAGGGATTTATTGCCACCATCTGTACAAAAGGCAAGTCATTCCTACCTCCATCTCTACAACACAAGAAGCCCACAAGCTGAGCTTTCAGGAGCTTGGACACTTCCTACATTACAGTTACAGAAGGCTTTCAGGTAGTCAATAGCATGGTGTGAAATCTGACTTTGGGTTAGTGTCTGTGTATGGTTGGTGTGAAGGAAGAGAGAGTATGTGCATGACTTGAACTTTCACTGCCTTTTGGTATGGGCCTGCACACGTGCTTATCTACAGTTGGGAGGAGTCCTTTGGAAGGCTGTATTTCTGCTCTTCTCACAATGTTTTGTGGCCATCAGACAGACAAGAAAACCTACAGCCTAAAATGTCCATAGACTAGAAGTCCAGCTGGGATTTATGAATTTGTTACCACCTTGCAGCATGGCTGCTGGCAGTCTTTGCTACAGGCATGCTCATGATGGCAGTATGAACCCCAATGGGGACCATGCAGGTAGCGAGACTACTTCTTGCCCCGTGCTCCTAAAATAAATGTAGAAGACACATGTCTGTGCTCCAAAGGCCTTGCTAATTTTTTGTCCTATCCAAATAGACTACCTACAAATAGACATCTACTGAGATGCATCCCAGAGTCCTGACAGAATTGGCTGATGAAGTCGCCAAGCCACTCTCCATGAAAAGTCATGGCAGTCAGGTGAAGTCCCCAGTGACAGGAAAAAGGGAAACTTTGTGCCGCTTTTCAAAAAGGGTAGAAAGGAAGACCCTGGGAACTAACGACCTGTCAGCCTCACCTCTGTGCCTGGGAAGATCATGGAACAGATCCTCTTAGAAGCTATGCTAAGGCACATGGAGGCCAGGGACTGAAAGCACAGTAGGCCTTTCTGGTTTTATTCCCCATGTTGGCTTGTTTTTTCCTCTAAAACTGACACTAATAATCACTTATCAATAATTCCTTCTTTCTCACTGTCACCCTGTCAAATACATTCAATAACATGAGTAAGAGAAGAGATGTAGGAGACTTGACCTAGAATTCGTAAGCCAAGCTACATTTTCTCTAGTGGTTTGATCAACACACCCAACATTGATGAATGCCTTCATTTATTTAACACCCCATATAGTGAATAAGAGCTGTGGGTATTTGATGCCCAAGAAAGCTAACTATTTTATAATTGCACTTAGGTAACAATTTTGTTGTTGATGCATGAAGTGGAATAAAATCCTGTTTTCTCATTAAACTAACTGCATCATCTCCAGAAATTAATGATTGTTAAGAAAAAGCCTAAATTAAATTTAAAAAATCCACACTGGATAGTGGTGAAAGTGAGACTCCATTATGCACAGGGGACTGAGGTATGAAGATGAAAATTATACTCTTTAAATCACTCTTATTTTCTTTGTAAGGCATCTATGTACACGTGTGCATGTGATCAATAAATAAACAAACCAAGAAGATACTGTCCGCTGTGGGAAGGGCAGTAAGGAAACACAAGGATTCTTGCTGTCTGTGTGACAAGGGATGATATGAACTAGGACTAGGGAAGATACCAAGGATCCTGTAAGGCAGACTGCAGATAGTCCTTATTGCCCAATGGGCTCTTTCTCTACCAAAGCCTTTTACTTTCAATGCAGTGTCAGAAAGACCTTACTTAACCAGTCCAGAAACACTGTTGTTAGCTGCTAGGGAACTTCAGTGTTCAGAATCGGGACATGTGCTCCAAGGCATTGCTCTCCAATTTACAATAAATTATCTCTTGATATTTTACAGCCCACAGCTGTCTTAGACCCCAGGCTGAGAAGCAGTTGCTTCAAGTTTACCATCTGAATAGCTTCATCTTGTTCTAGTCATACTTCAGAATTCACTCTAGTATGGTAAGAATGCTTAATTTTGCAGATCAGAGAAGTGTAGGTGCATCAAACCTTGGAAATCCAGGAACAACTGGAACAGGTTGCCCAGAGAGGTAGTGGAAGCCCCATCCCTGGGAACATTCAAGGCCAGGTTGGATGGGGCGCTAAGTAGCCTGATCTAGTTAGCGGTGTCCCTGCTCCCTGCAAGGGGGTTGGACTAGATGACCTCTAGGGGTCCCTTCCAACCTAAAACATTCTCTGATTCTATGATTCCACCCTTTCCTGCATAGCAAGTGTAGCTCTGCGGGATGTGCATGTTACATGGAGAACCAGGAATGATGTCCTGCCTCTGGAGAGTGTTCCCACCTGGAGCTGTTCTTACCAGAACACCTGGAGAACATTCCCAAAATGACAGGTTGATTTCAATGTAATTATTGCTACTCATAGTGATGGGGCTGAACTGTCCCACTTGCCACGTGGCAGCAGAGCCCAGTGGGAAGCCAGTAGCTTCTGTGGGAATAAGAGCATGGCTATGTTTTCCAAGTTTCTTGACTATCTTTGAGACACCAATGCTTCTCTTGGTGGCAGATGTGGATAGACTGAGACTCAGTTGCCACAATGGAGGAGCTAGATCTTTGGAACAAAATATGACCAGTAGCGAATTCAGAGTTCATGTCTTTGCTTCATGTTTGGGCATCACTTAACCAGTTTCTTTCTGTTCCTTGACAGTAGGAAGTGGGGTTTCTTTCAAGCCATCCCCTCTGTCTTTGAAGCTGCTTAGGCAGGGGTCCCCTCTTTCAGTGCTCTGCATGTGCTGCTCAGGACACTGGGGAAGTCTTAGTCCTGGAGCAGCTTTCTAAGGACCTGCTGCAGTAAAAGTGAAAGCACAGACCATCCCTTGCTTTGGCGGCGTAGTCTTAGTAGGTCTGGCCAGTAGAGACCCAAGGGCCTTTTGGGGTATTTATTGAACAGTTCCAGTTTTAATGTTTTAATAAATGGAAGATCTTTTTCTAACACAAGAGAAAGGTGTTTTGGGGAATGGAGGGTTAAATGAGATGGCATCCTAGTCTACAACTTTTTCCAAACGATTTCTTACCTTGACAAGTGACCTGGAAAAAGTAATTGAGAAGAGAATACAATATTTTGAGCTTCATCCACAAAGAAGCTTTTCTTTTTGATATCTACAACTCATACGTTGAAATAATTTTACCAGGAAAATGCAGAGAAAATCTTTTGTGCAAGGGTGCCCTTTGAAAGATTCATTCCTTACACATTTATAATAGATACAGGAGTTTCTGAGGTTTCACCTTTAATCTGTGTCTTCTGTATTTTGTTTGTTTTATGTTTTCCAGTTAACATCAGTAATGTGTATAAATACATAGAAAACTATTGGGCAAAATATTTTTATCTAATAAATTTTGATGGCAGATCATAAAACATTGTGTAAAGATGCACAGAGATGATTTTAAAATACTCACCACACAGCTAGAAGCCCATTATAAATTAGAGCACACAAGATTTATATGCTACTCTGCAGCATGTTTGAACACAATTTGAATAAAAGTTAAGCAGGAAAATGCATTCTGCAATTATTTAATAATGCAATAGGTATCATTGTTGCTTTAATTTGTTGAGGCATTGTTTTTCCTTTGTAGAACCCTAAAAATAATGCTGCCAACAGAGTCATGCTTTGTCCAGGTGGTGCTATTAATTTGTATTGGTCTGGTTATTTCCCATTGGCTGAGTCCCAGTATATGGAGCCTTTGCATTGCTAATCAGGATTTAGGCTTTTTTGTTTCTTTTTCTTTTTCCAGTTGCATTTAATAGTTTGCTAATGGGTTTTCTTTGGAAGGCTCTGGAAGTTTTTTGTGTTTTCTCACTTAGATCAGAAATGTTGTTACAAGAATCCTTAGTATCTTATATAAGACCATCATTCTCAATGCGTGCACCCATCCCCAAGGGGAATTTACTGAGTCGTTAATCCCACTTCCACAAGATGAAGTCCTACCTGCCCTTCTCATCTAGTCCTTTACTGAATATTCATGGCGACTTTTTTTATTTATTTAGGGGAATTGCTTTTTTCTAAGTTGATATATTTGTGAAATGGGCAGTGTGCTTTCCTCTGGGAACGCCGCTAGCTTTTGGCTCAACTTTTGCAGAGAAAGTGGACTATGTAATCCCTGTGAAAGAACACATTTGGTCAGAGAAATGTTTCCTATATCCATTGTGTCTTAATTCAGTCAGCCTGTCTCTGCACTACTTTCTCAAGCCCAAGAGAACGCAGTGTCACAGGGAATGTCATCATTGCCTGGCTATATGCTCCTGAAAAAGCAGCTAAAGGCAGATACAGGCTCTGGTCTCCAGATGTGTTCCTGTGGCTCCTGGAGATGGTGGGCCACAGTGCTGGGCAGATGGGAATGCTTTGCCTGTGGCCCCAGAGATACAATATCTGAGTTGGCTTCACTTCTTGCAATACTTGAGGTGACACCCAGGAGCATGCAAAGAGCACCTAGAAACCTCCCGTGTCTTTCTGTGTCCCCCCACCCAGGCGTTCAGCATTGTGTTTCAGAAAGCCATTGAGAGGGCAGCCCCAGATGAGAGCCTCGCGGTGCGCGTGCTGAACCTCATTGACAGCATTACCTTCTCCGTGTTCCAGTACACAACCCGGGGGCTGTTTGAGTGCGATAAATTGACCTACACTGCTCAAGTTACCTTCCAGGTAAACATCACCATTTCATGTAATTTGTATGCAATGATTTATTTTACAGGCAAAGATATTGGCATGGAAAGAAAGCACAAACTGTCACAGCTGTGGCCTTCAGCACCAGGGCAGCAAATACAAGGGCTGGGGAACTGATTTTCTTCTCTGCCTCTCTTGCTGATAACAGTCACAGATGCTGTGTTTGATTTGCATTATGCTGACAAATGGTTGCTTGAGAGAGTAATACCTGCTTGCAGCACCTGAAAAAAAGAGCAAGGCAAGCTGGTTTTGAAGGCTTATTTGTTTTATCCAGAAGCAATGCTTGCTACATAGCTGCTGTCTTTTCTCCAGTATGTTAGTATAATTTCAGTCTACGATCTGAGCAAGGAGACCTTTGTATATCCCTGTGCTGAAATCAAATTCTATCAATAAATAGTGCTTGACATGATGTTGCAAAGTTGTTATTAAGTTTGTGCAGTGAATGACTGTGTAAATGCCCTGACATGTAGAATGCAGATATGAACGCAGTTTGGACGGCTGAAACACTGTGCAGGTCCAGCTAACCTTGGTCCAGTGATTGCCGTGACTTTTTAAATATACATAGCAAAATACTATGTGTAAAAGGGAAATTAAGTATATATATACACACATATATTTACATATTAAAAAAAATGAACTCTGACAATATATTTAGTTGATAAATATGAGTCAGCTTATATTTTGCAATGCCAGCCTTAATTCTGACCCAATGGGTACCTACATTTTCTAATATAATCTCTAAATAAAGTATTGAAGTAACACACATTCTGCTTGTAACTACAGTAAGCATTAAAAATAGCTAATGGGTCACTTTAAGCTGTCAGAAAAACCAGCATCCACAATTTCAGTGTGTGGAGGCAGTTGAGTGATGAGGCACAGGATTCTCCTATATAAAAAAGTAGTTGGCTCTTGAACCGAGTACCTTGTTACCATCATCGGTGGAAGAGATACCTGGCACACTTCAGATGCTGTTGCCCAATAGGCAATAGCGAGATACAGTCTAGGATCTGCGTCAAGGAAATGACAAAGTGACCACTCCAGCACTGTTCTTTTTCCCCCCAGAATTGGTGTTCAGGGTTTTAGAATTTGTATCTGAGACTTCAGAAGTCTGGCAGTGCACTCAGAGCGCTGACTCCAGCTGGGCTCATGAGCATGCACGGCTTTCCAGCATTACCTCGAACATTTCTCTGGCAGTCTTCCTCCATGTATTCCTGAAAGCCACCGTTGGTGTTAAAAACATTGGTAGTAGTTGAATGGCCCAGGTTCTCTTCAGTGTTTGAGACCCCAGGGGCCTGCTTATTCTCTTGATGCATGTACCATAAGGTTTTTGGGTTTTTTTAAATTTTGATTTTGTTTGTTTGTTTTTCAAAACACTTACTATGTCTCCACTTACTGTCAAAATTGAACAAGACAGCGAGAGATGGACATGACCTTCGTAGCGTGCCCTGGGGGTGCATGCTCTGGTTCCTTTCAAGAAAGTGATCTGTTCTCTAGCTGCAGATATCCAGCCCAGGGACCTGCAGCACACCCTGCAGCCTGCCTCTCTGCTGGCAGAGACTCCTCAGTGTGCTATCTATGAGCCTGGACCACAGTCCTTACTACATAGCTTTCCCAGACTTTGGTCCTCTCATGTTGCCAATCTCCATACTCATTGCTAGTCCCCTTTTGGGCAGACCCAAAACATCTACATACTATGTTTCATCACACACCCCCCAACACAGGGCACTGTGTACTTGTTAGCCACACTTGGCAGCTATATGAGTCAAATAATTAATCTGCTAGAGCTTATTGCTTCTCTGTATCCAGGATACTCAAAGTTATTTTGTTTGTTTTCAATTACAGATACTTCTGATGAGTAAAGAAATCAAAACAGTAGAACTGGATTTCCTACTAAGATACCCAGCGCACAGCAGAGTCACAAGCCCTGTAGAGTTCCTGTCTAATCACTCCTGGGGAGGGATCAAGGTACCTGTTTCACTCGGACTGTGCGATATCAGCACTCCTTATCTCCTCTAAAAGCCTTTCAGCAGCCCTCAGGTTGGTCCTTAGAGCATTTGGTGAACAGAGTTCTGATTATACGTGAGAAAAGCCACAAAAATGCTACAGAAAGTTCTGTAGGCACAAGACCAACTTTGTGGGCTCTTCATGACTGTGCCCCTAATGATCTGTGTGCTCCCAAGGTGAGTTTTCCCCCTGAGATTTAGGCTTCTCTCTCTGTAAGAGAGCAATGAGAATATCTTCTTGGTTTTGTGGTTATAAATTGTAAAGGACATGGAGATCTTCACTGTATTTGGGAGGAGGTGGGAATTTAAGGTAGGTATGACCACCTGCAGAGATGTGCTGAGTAAAGACAGCTGGCAGACCTACAAAAAATACTGCTGTGACAATGAGAAGGTCAACAGCTGGCCTGTGTTTGGAGTGAGAGGTGAGGAAGAGCATCCCAAAGAGATGTGAGTTATCCCATCTTTGCTCCTTGTTGTTAACAAACACAAATTGTGCTGGATTTGAACCTGATTCAGCAGGGTAGAATTTGTTTTCTGGAAGGGGTCAAAATATTCTTCAGATTAAGTATGCTCATTCACACTCTATTGGATCTGAGATTGTATCATTTGTTTTATTGTGGCTTCTCAACAATCTCTGGCATCTGCTGTGTTTTAAGAATCAGTTTTCTTCATAGCGTGCTGCCTTTGTGGGACATTTCTCTGGTGCTTTAAAGTAGGGAGTGAAGACATCCTGGTTTCATTGAGATAGTTCTTAAATTTTCATCTGGGACATTTTGGGTTTCCCTTTCTCTCCCTTTCCCCATGCTGAATGTATTTGGTCCTTGGAGGGTGATCAGACAAAATGTCTTCATACAGGCCCAAGACATTTCTGTTCTTATTTCCTGTTTCTTTTGGTATATGGAGCTTTCCAGAGTTTTGCAGCAGCCCTGGCTTATGGTGCCACGTGCCTTTCTGGGCAAGCACATGCTGGGCTGTGCTTTATTTGGCAAACGCTGTCTTTTAAAGTAGTACAGAGTTGGAGGTCTAAGTTGCAGACTGCAGTTCAGAAGTCAAATGAAGCCGATGTTTCTAACACAGGTCACCCCTACTGATTTTAAATGGTAGCATGGAACAATTCATGCCAGATGTGCCTGCCCTGACCAGGAGTTATCATCTCCACCTCTTCTTTGGCAGTGAGGACAGGACCTCTGCTTCATTCTGCTCATGCATGCGACCTAGCTTTTGCTGAAAATGTCGGAATCACATTTTCAGCCATAAAATAAGCTTGGAACTTCTCACTAAACCAGCCCTGTTCATCCTCTAAAAGGCGTATTTCCATAATAAAGGAGGAATTAAAAAAATTCTACACCCTTTCTTTAAATCATGTTTTGTTCAGCAGTGACATTGTGCCATTCAGACAGCAGCAGCATTATTTCTGTTCCTCCTTTGAAGAAAAATTAAACAGGCAATTAGGGTCAACACACATAATCAGGGGTAGTCAGCCATCAAGCCCACGCAATACATGCTTTGCAGCAGTGTACCTGAGCTTTGGGCTGTGCAGCCTTGTAGAGATTGTAGATGTACATAGATATTATTGCTTGAACTCTCAGGCTTTCTCAGCTCTGCTCTGTCCCTGCCCATGTTCAGCATGGGGATATATAGGGTGAATGGGACATTTCAGTTCCTCTGGAGTCCTTCTGGGTTGGAGTTCTTCACTGCTTGGGAGCATTCTGTACTGCAAAGCTGCTTTCTACTTCAGTCCTCTGAGTCTTCTCTGGAAGGTGAACTTCCTTCTACCAAGTTTCAGAAGTTTCGGGCTCTGAGTCTCATTTTGGGGATCCTTTTATGTAGCTTAAGAAACATATTACCCTTGCAGTGCCCAAGGATGCCTTTGCTAGTCCTGCCTGCAGGTGGTACATTCTCCAAGCAGACACCTGTTAAGTTTGCAGTGAGTTTTCTTCTCTGTGAGATGATCCTTTCTGTGCAGGCCAGTTCCAATTCAGTGTGGGTGAAACGGCCTTTCATGTTCCCCATGTGATTCATCATGATTGTTGCAGCTGCATCACTACTGTGATGAAGTCAGTACAGTCTCCAGGTCAAGGTCATAAACACCAGAAGGAATAATAACACCTGATCATTCACTCTTCAGACTTTATTCTTGCATCACTGTTTGATGTACCCGGGAGAACAGGCATTTCTGTGAACAGTGTGTCCAAGTACATAGAACACCGTGTCAGAGCCTGCTGAGACCAGTGGTAAGGAACATGTACTCATAGAATCGTAGAATTGTTTGGGTTTGAAAAGACTTTTAAGATCATCCAGTCCAATCGTTACCCTAACCCTGCCATCCCACCTAAACCCTGTCCCTAAGCACCTTGTCTGCCCAGCTTTTAAATACCCCCAGGGACTCATCACGGCTCAAACAGAGTCAGTGGCATCACTGAAGATGGTCTTCGCCCCTTCCCCCAGCTATGTGTCCCAGCTTTGTCCCCACCAGCAGCCTTGCAATCTGTCACCCCTCAGCTATCCAAAACTGATGCAATGTTAGGTATTTATCACATAGTCATTGTGTGTGTGGAGTTGTTGGAGACTTATCCTGAGGGAGGCAGGAATTAGGAATGAACTGTCACCTGAAGTTGCATTGCAGTAACTGATTCTTTTTGAGATGATCCCTTCCCACTCACCTTGTTCTCTCCCACTGAGTCTCTCAGTTTTTTGGTTGAAATGGAAACCATGTGATGCCAAGAAGACACCGCTCTGCACACGCTTTCGCTGAGCTGTGACGTGTCAGGATGTCAATGTGTCCAAGTGTGCTGCCCACGTCAGGTGTCATCACCCTCAGTGTGTATCCACAATCCCCATGAACTGCACATCTCAAAGAGTTGCAGTCACCAGTCAGTAATTGTGCTAATTTTATGTATTTCAGGATTTTCAGATAGTGAATTCTATATTCTCAGATACTGAGTACTCTTCAGATTGTCTTTTGTGATAATTCTAGTATTGATTTTACTATAAATAATATGGCTCGTGCCAACTTTATTAGTGTTTATGTTCTTTAATGTGTGTTGGTTTATTAGCCTTTGAGTTTTTGGCAACTCCAGTTACTTGAGGCATGGTTTTAGTACAATCACATTTTGTCACACACTGCTATAATTAGGTTAATTAGTCATGGCTTCTATACAGCTTATTAGCAGGCTAAAATCTCCTTTTCTTTCATCAGGAAGATTAAGTGCTGTAATAAATTGTTTCTTCAACAAAGCTTGAGCAAAGTACATTTCAGATTCATATTTCAAATTCAAAGTGGAATTTAGCATTCTGCTAATTTTTCACAGAAACATTGAAAATGCTCCTGCACAAAGTGCTCCTCTTGCCAGGGGTTTCAGGCCAGGGTAGTAATGCCAAAAGAAATCAATATTGATATTTGTCGCCCATTCTGTGCCTCTCATTTTGGGCACATTAACTTCAAAGGAAACCTCATTAAATGTTGAGGTCTCTGGGCATGCAAATAGCCTCGTGTGACTTGGCTTATTATTTATTGGTGGGTTTTGATTAATAATATATATAGGCTAATAGTCCTTTGCAGTTGTGCAGCTCATGATTCTAGAGCGTCTGACACATGTTTATGATTTAGCTTCCCATATTGATTCAGTAAAAAATTAAACAAAAAGTTTCACAGAGCTTTTTGCTGTAATATGTGTGCCAGGGAAGCTTAATATTTACCACTGAATGAAGAAACCCATGTACCTGTCTAGAGGGGCATGGTTTGTAGGGAAGGGTAATCTCTTTTATTAGATCTGCCAATACACTTGGAAAAAACAGGTAAGTTTCAGGCTGTTTAGTGCTTCTTTAAGCCTGAAACAGGAATTGAATTCAAACTAAGAACAAGTCCAGAAAAACTGCTCTGAGCATAACTTGATTCTGTTCATGAGTCAGCCTGTATGGGAGAAAAAGCCATACCTGTGGAGCCCCTGTGGAGAGGCACGTTAGTTAGCTCTGGAGCAAGGGGAGATGTTAGCAAAGGACACAGTCATTAGCCTCAGTGCAAACACTGCCTCTGGCTTATTGAAGGGTTAGTTAAGAGCAGGAAGGGAGAAAAATTCTATCATTTAATGAAAGTAGTGCCTTTGCTGAGTCCCTGGCTCTGGTGTTCAATAGGGTTGGTTGTTTCAGTTTTAAGGCCTGTTTTTTGCAGGTACTTAATAGTGATCTCTTGAGAAGTCAAAAGTATTCTTTTACTCTTAATGAGGTTTTCTGTCTTTTTAAAATTTCTTTTATTACAATATGTTATGCTTTCCTCACCCTCTATGTTCTGGGTACTTAGCTTAAAAGTTTTTATTTCGGTCGGTACTTCTGAAAAACTTTTTTGGGTGCATGCAACGTTATCCATTTCTCTAGACTTGGCTGCTGATTACTTTACCAATAAATGTGTGGCCACACCTGAGACCACAATGGTACAGTGACGCTACTGCTTGAACTGCAGAGGACATCAGGCCACAGCCATGTGCGAATGGCCATTTCGATATCCTTGTTGTAAGATTGAACTTACATAGAATCAGTGTAGAGGTTATCCACTGCAGAGTTTTTCCCCCATTTTTTTCTTCTTTCTTTCACTGGAAGGTCTCTGGTGTCATAAGATGAACATGTTGATGCCTGCGTGGGAGATGAGTATTGCCTAGATTGAATTGGGGTTTATGGTTGGTGGATTTTATGGTTATTGCATTTTCCAGACTTTGTCTAGATGAACACGTACGATGGGCCAGCAGCTGTTTTCTGGCCCTGGCAGCATGTGACTTGGCACAGTGTGAATCCATACAGTGAAACTCCCCTTGGCTCCCAAACCAGAGAGACCTCATATATTGTTTGCTGTGGACAGTCCCTGGAGTGTCCTACCCTCCCCCCCGCCCCCAGGCTATGTCCAGGCATTTTCTGAGAGAAAGTGAGTTGGCCAAATTCAAAAGTGAGCCAGCAGCATACTAGCAAACTGTGTAGCTCATGGTGAGCCCTGTTACCCTGGTGATCTCTGCTGTGAAATTCTCCCATGCTCTGACTCCCTCCATGCCATGCCCTTCCCAGGGACCCATGTCGGTGTTGCCTTGTGGCCTTGTTCCTCCTGCAGAACTGCAGTCCCTGATCAACTGGGCATGCGTCTGGCTCTCACCGCAGCAGCCTATTCCCACAGGCTCCAGCCTGGATCTCCTCTGCACGGATACATGTTTCCCAAGTCTGATTTTCTTTGTGATATTTTCTGCAGTGCCTCTTCATTGCTGAATGCAGATGTGTCCCATAGGATAAGTGAAGCTAGTTAATATACAGCAAGAATACACCTGGACAACTTGGGTTACTTCTTCATCCCAATCATTTCCCTCATCTTTTTCTGAAGAGGAAGAATTTTCATTATGTAGATATGAAAACGCTACTGAAAGGGCATTGTTTAATAAATGTGATGTTGAATAATGAGCTCTAAATACTGAATTCAGCTTTCGAGGATGAGAACAGCAGTAGACAAAGTAGTATATTAACTCCATATTTATAATTTTGCAGAATGCAGATGATAAGATTGCATGTGTGGCTTATGAGATAAAATACCAAATCATATATTTTACATTTAAGAAAACTGGGGTGTTTTTTTGACAAAAGAACAGAAATCTCTCTTCCAACTTTCACTTCTCCTACTTTTTAGACACTGAAATTTTTCAGTCTTGTCAAAGATTCATTGTGACACAATCTGCTGCCTATATTGTGTTCTTTGCACATAAGCAAGGTCGTTTGATCAGGCTGGTCAGATATGAAAAGCTGGCAGCTCACAGCTTTCCATGTACATTCAAAATTATTATTATGCCAGAAAATCATAGTCTTTATTAAATCTCTTCCATTAACTCAGTTCTTCAGATGTACAGCCTTTTAGCGCATCTTTGATAGAAAACATTGATTATGACACTTGGATGTGCATTTATCTGCTCTCATCTAGAAGTTTCCTGAGGACATTCATCTGTCCTCACCAACACTCAAGTCTCAGAGGAATGTTCCCAATGTCTCACAGAAATACTACTAGAGAACATTTTACCTTTTTTTTCCCTTTTCTTTTTCAACCTGCTGGCTAAAGATCTGATGTTTATCTGAAATACAGCAGAGATTTTGATCACATCAAATATTTAAAGACGTACTTTGTTGGTTTGATTGGAGAGTGGAAATTGAATTTTTCTGGATGCCTCTACAGCAGTGTCAGCCTCCATCCTTCACTCTCAATCCACTCGTGACACAAAGCCTGCTGTCAGCTGGTCATTTTGAACGTAAAGTTCTTTCATCCCCTAAATGGAAGGAAAGGGAAGTAATTGCTTCATCAGACATATCTTTTAGATATCAAATGTATCTTTTTTAGACATTGCTTTTCTTTTGAAGTCCTATTGCTTTGCTTAAAAAATAGAAAAAAACCAACCAGTTGCAGTGCACTCCTGAAAAGATGCAAGTGGACCGTGGACCCAGGATTGACTGCAGAGAGGTCTGATGGCTGAGCTCTGCTAGCAACTAAAGGCAGTCATCCCATTTTGGACACGATATACTGTACCTAGATGTGTAAGATGCTTTTAGAAAGGCAATGAAGGTAAATGGCTTGGATTTGGCTCCTCTGTTATTTTTTCCTTTTAAGCCCAGATCTGCCCTAAAGGACCTGTTGGAATTCCTTATTCCTCTAACATGGTAGAGCTCATGAATATTTCCTTTGCCTGGCAGTATTGGTTCACATGAACAGCTGTGAAGACTCTAGATTAAGTGTTCAGCTAAATTTTGACTGGGAACAATGTCTGGAGCCCTAATGGTAGCACCAAGGCTTTACCGGTGTTGATGCACATGAGATGGCCTTTTGTGAAGTCACTCACGGTCTGTGTATCATCCCCACCGTGTGACCACAGTGCATCAGTAGACCACAGTATCACCAGTACCTGAATAGGAGCATCCTTGTACGATGAATGTACTGTGACAGAGCCACGAGGACAAGCTATGCACTTCACTCAGAGCTGGCCAAGATTCTGCTGGAGTCTGGTTTGATCTTTGAGTATTGCATTTTAAGACAGACGAAGACCTTCTGGTGCCAGGGTAGAAGAGAGCAGTGAGAAGTGTCAGATACCTGAAAACTCGGCTGTAAGAAGAGACTGAGGAGAGGGAGAAGAGGAAGGACTGTATCTGAGGGCCTCAAGATTGAGGGGACAGGAGGGTACGATCCTCAAAAAGCGTCCTCCAAAGGGGAAAGAGCAATTGTTTTTCTGTATCCTTAAGGGGTAAAGCAAGGTGCATCTCAAAGTACTGCAAGAAAGATTCACACCAGACATTTGGATGTACTAGTTGGAAGGACTTGAGAGCTGAAGCCATTGCTTTCTGATTTATGATACAAGTTGCACTGGGAATTTTCCAAGAAAATGCAGTGAGATCCAGCCTCACTCACTCCTCAGATCACTTCTGTTGTCCAGCCACAAGGTGCCTGCATTTTGTGACGCTTTAGGAAGGATGCTGCAGATAAACAGTGCATTGTGTCATGGCATGGCACTACATACTTTTTAACCCCTGTATAATTATATGTGGGGAAAACACAAGCACAATGAATGCAGACAGGGGCATACAGTGCAGTGAGCTTGTTAGTCAGCTTTTATGAAAGAAATAAGGAGGATTAAAATAACATTTTTGTGTTGAGAGGTGATTGAAGTTTGGCAAACCCATCATGTCTCTAACTTCTGTAGAGATTTTTCTTATGAGTTTAATCATTCAGGTAGTACAGCTAAACAGAAAATAACACCTTCAATGAATGAATAATACAACCCAAAACCTAGTATGGGAAAGATGGCAAATAATCCATCATTTTCTACATTAATCCTTCTAGTTAACAGTGGCATTCAAATGGAGTAATTAATCTGCTTGTACGTCTACTCCCTGGATGATCCAATCAATCAATTCAAGCCAGATGCAGGTTTGACCACCATTCTTCCAGGAGCCGTCTTTCTCCAACTGTGGGGATGCTGGTTTTCCTAATGAGATTTGGGCCTCCTGCAGAAAAGGAAGGAAACAAATTACAGGTATTTGCAGAAACCTATATAATCAGAACTCGCAGTGCACATGGACAGCGTAGGACCTTTAGAAGTTGTTTTGAAAATGCATGATGTTGTTCCCAAGCATCAGGCATTCATACTGCTGCTATGCTTTAACCCCATTGCAAACGTTCACACATAAGCTGCTTCAAACTCTATGAGCCCATGTACAGACAAGTGGGAAGATGAGTTGTGGTGGGACTTTCCCATATGTTCCTGGGAACCTGCACCCCTCAGGGTGGTGAAGCAGAACTCCAAAATGCGCAGCCAAGCCACGGTGACAGCCACACAGTTCAGATGCTTTGAATTACTGGGGTGTTTCTAGACCTTGAATCTTATCCTAGTGCTGGTATTGAAAACATTCACTTGAATCTGGATAGTTTTTCTGCATGCCTTGTCTGACATCTCAGAATGGTTCCCCTTTGACCGTCATTAGCCTATGGGCTTGGCTTGCTAAAAGCCAGTCTGTCCTGAGCGCACATCACTGTAGAGGGATGCACGGGATTTTCCTGAGTGCACATCACTGTTGGGACCACCACTGCCCACTGGAACCCGTACAGGTTCTGCAGATGCTGTCTCAGGACCCATTGCACAGCTGCGGAGCACTACGAACCTTTTATTTGTGGAGTCTGTTTTGCTTAAAAACTATGTAACATTATTCATAAAAACACATCTCCTTAATTCTGCAAGTGAAATCGTGACTAATCATTAGGAATTAATCACCTCACAGATTATTAAAACTATGAGAATATTAAGTATCATTTCTTGCCAGTGTTGTCAAGTTATGTGATTTTTATAGAGATGTTTTATAGACATTTGATGTTCAGTGTGTTCTTTATGGACTTAATTTTTTTAAGGAGAGGATTCTTTTTTTAAAAAGCAAGATATATAAGGAGCTAAGACTGAAAGTCTGAATCAGGTATGGCCTGAAGACTCAAAAAGTAAGGATAGCTTTTAAAAAAACCCTCACATTTTTTTTATTATGACTTTTTATGTCTTTTTAGAAACCAGTCTCATGGCTGCTGGGGAACTTGGTAAATAGGTATTGGAAGCTCAGTCTGGCAGCACTGGTTTTCCTCGCACTGTATTATTTTCCACACTATTTATATCAGCACAGAGCATGGTAATGAGGACCTGTTTTGACTTCCCTTGCCCCAGTGCTGTTCTTGAGTCAGACAGCTCTGGGGCAGAGTATTTTAAATTATGGAAATAGTTTAAAATACAAAACAATCTTTTTTTTTTTTTTAAAGAATAGCTTTAGAGCTGAAGGGAAGAAAACATGGAGACAACCTTTTTTAATTTTTTTTTTATTTCATAAAATCTTATGAAGCAATTCCTAAACTTGGGGCTGGTTTTGCCCAGATGGGATCCTTAGAATAACTGCCTTTAGTGATAAGAGCAACTGTTTTCTCTAATAAATTTACAAAAGCTTTTTGTGGTGTATCTGGTGCTAGGAGATCAATCACATGCAGTAGCAATGACACCAAACCTTTGAAGTTGGTCTTTCCACTGAAGACTCAGCTCATCCTCTGGAGGCAGCAAGCAGTAAAGAGAAACTGAGTTCATCATCTCTTCATTGTGCCCATCTGCCTGGGACTTCTCCCTGTCCCCCCAAGACATTACCTCTTTCCAAAGATCTGCTTTCCCTTCTGGCCCTTCGCTGACTCTCTGAAGGGTCGTGTGTTGGGGACACCTTATGAGCACACCAGCAGTGGCTCTGCAATGGCAACTAGGATTTCTTTCTCAAAGCCAGTGGCTGACACACGTTGTATTTCTTACTGTGGGGGGAAAGAGAATACTTTGCATTTGTGAAAATCATGTGAAAATCACAGATCTGCTGACATATCAGCTCCAGTTTAAAGCTGGTTCTGACTTAGACGAGAAACTGTCAAAGAAAACCGAAGTGATAAAGCAAGTTGTCTGTGATTCAGTGAATGAAAAACATTTTCTCTGAGAAAACGATGATCCTTGCCTTGACATGGTGTGAACAAACCTGTTTTGCTGACAAAGTCTCATTTTGAGATATAAACTCAAGACCCTCTTGTTTTCAGCCATCAAAGATGATTATAGTGTGGGTTGCAAAGACAGGAACTGGAGTCCTCCAGCCCTTTTGATCATACTTTATTTTGAGCAATGCTTTTTTGTCTCTCTCAATTTCCATGACAACTCTAGTTGACAAATGTATTCTTCATTATGTTGACAAAAATAGCCACACTACACAGGTTGATGTGTAGTACCCATCTGCTGTCC